>NC_081547.1:1043434-1155324 GCF_901000735.1 Corylus avellana
AATATTGACAACCAAAACTCACGGTGCACGATAAAGTTCTTGCAGCAAATTAAAGCCCAACGAATTACGAATAACAGTAGCCCTCTAGTTGTTTCTCAATAAACTATTCATAAGCACCGACAACGCTCAAAAAGTTTATTTCTAAGCTTCTTTATTCTTCTACTTTCCTAACCCGCAGTTTCCTTCATATTCCCGAGAACCAACAGAACAAGCAAGAAGAAAAGAGCGAGAATGCCACTAACGGAAAAAGGAAGCAAACCTCGTCTTCAAGCACCGAAGTCGGCGACTCAGCAGAGCCATCGTCCTTCGTTTCGTTCTTCGCGGCCATTTCTAAGCCTGACATTCTGTAAAATAAATAAATAAATCAGAACCAAACAAATCATCAGAGAGCCAAAAATCGAAAAAATAGGCTTTATCAAGAACAGTAAACTTAGGGTTTGCTTTCCATTCAAACCGACTACTGTTCACAATGCGATTTCCACACAAAAAAAAAAAAAAAAAAAAAAAAGATAGCTTTGTTTGCACAAAAATGCGATCATCAGGCATTGAAAGCATGAAATGTACAAATACGAACCGTAGGATTTGGAGTTTCTGAGAGCGAATAGGAGAGAACGGTGGAGGCTGGAGCACACTAGAGAGCAAAACGTAGAAAAATCAAACGTTGCGAAAATTACAGTGAGTGGGAGCTGCCAGATATTAAAATGTGCGAAGGAAATTATTATTATTATTTTTTTTAATGGCTTTGCGTGGGGTATTGGGCGGGAAAATGAAGTCTTATATTTTGCCCTTGAATGTCCACCAAATAACTCTGACAACCTACTTCTCGACGCTGGTTTTCATCCTCTCGAAAGGTCATTCTTTGAGGTTTGAGCTGTTCTGCTATTTCTTGGGCCTAATACCCCTATCGCGGCAATTGCTGACCGAAGGTGATGGCCCTGATGGGTTCCCAATTCCCATAATGGGGGGACGCGTGCTTTGTCTTCCGATTGTGGGCTTTCACTTTTATATTCGTATCAGGTAATGCTGTTTTTAAAATTATCATTAAAACAAAATTTTAAATTTAATAATAATTTTATCTTAAATTTCAAATGTCATGTATACTATATTGGCTCATAACCTCTATTATGCGCAAAATTTTTCATTATAATTTAATTTTAAAATTTAAATACATAGTTACCATATTTTTTATTATATATTAAAAAGACATATACAAAAGAAAATAAGAGAGATTGAATATAAAAATTTAAATCTAAAACCCACTCTAAAAAATAATAATATATTAGATCAAAAATAGTATACTTTTCTTAGCACCAAATCCACCACTTTTGTAAGAATTGAACCACAACGATTATCACATCAACTATTTTTTCTTTTTTTCTTTTTTTTTTAAATCCAATATATATATACTACAAATTTTATGGTTTTTTATTTTTTCTTTTTTTTAAATCGCATATATTGGATTTTAATTATGGTTTTTTAAGTAAGTATACTAAAGGACCGGTTCACTACTTAACAAATGAAAACGTGGAGAGAGGAAAAAAATATGATTTGTATTATTTGTTTCCTTATTGGATTTTGACATTAATAATACTTAATTTATTGAATTATATATATATATATATATATATATATATATATATGGCAAACTCTTGAAATATAATTAAATACCCTTAATTACGCAAATTTAATAACCGGTTCATTATTAAAAAAATATATATGTTTTAAAAAATCGATTTTGTCTTCTTTTAAAAAGGGTTCACACCACATGTGGTAATATTAAAGCACTTATGAGAGTGATTCGGCTATATATATATATATATGATAGCATTACTCACTTTTTTAATCTAGTTTTTTAAACCAGCATTAGATTTCAACCAAAAATAAAATAAAATAAAGTGAAATGAAAGAGTTGTAGACAAATTGATTCATGTCTCTAGAACAATTTATGACGTGGTGCAATTTGTACATCCTATAACATTGGGTGTCCGTGTCACTCATTCCATGTTCAAGACCTAGTAATTGAAAGGCTTGGAGAGAAAAATACAAAATGCAAATAACCTAACAATATATGTACACTATGCCTCGTTTTTTTAATTTGTTGTATTCAATTAGAGTAAGATACAAATGTGAATACAAGATATGGTAGATCCTCTTTAAAACACGGTTCGTTATTAGCTCATTTTTTATAATGGCTTTGCTTGTAACCGTAGCTTTTAGTTTTATTAGAAGAGTTGGCGAATCAAGGTTCCACTAAGAGAAAATATTTTTTTTTAATTTTTTTTTTCTCGCTTGGTTGACGGCTTTGAGAGAGATGTTTATTAGAAAGAGACATTCTATTGTGGTTGATTGGTATTATATGTACAAGACAAATGGGAAGTCCGTTGACTATCTTCTTATTCATTGAGATAACTTGTTATTGAGGTAACTTGTGCATTATTGAGCGGATTTTTTCAATCGTTTTGGATTTTTTTGAGTTATACCTGTACGAGTGTCTCATTTATGACACTAGCAATAGCTTTCTTAAATCTCATTATCTCCTCTAAATATAATTATTAATCATCTTGCATTATTGCAACATTTATATTGAAACCTTTATTGGGTGCCCTACCATGTATGATCATTCTTTTTCAAGTAAAATGAAAATAAGTTATATCATAATCAATATTTTATTTTATTATATCTAATAATGTATATGATGCTACATTATTTTCAAATTTGAAATAACACAACAACATATTAAATATTAACATTATATATACAATTAAATTCAACAAAATAAAATATTAACCATAAAAATAACTCATCTCCAATTCACTTCCTTTCATCCCACCCTAATTTTATATCGTATTTTCTTATATTAATGCAATATCGCTTATATTAAAAAAAAGAAAAGAAAAGAAAAGGCATTATTACTTGTTAGCATCGGACGGTGCAAACCCAATGAGCCGCGTACTCATTGTACTGGTACAGACGCAGTCACATCTGAACAGGAAGTTTCTCCCTCCAAAAGCTCAACCGTCGGTAATATATATTTACTCTTCTTAAACCCCATTTCACCTTGGTCCTAAACCTCACACTACGCGTTGCCCGATTCAGAGAATTAAGACTTTGAGAAACTCATCAAAAAGTTTAATCCCTGGAGGCTTTTGGGCATCTGATGAATGAAGCTTGTCTCCCAGAGTCGACATAGCTCCCCAACACAAACACACCAACAAGTTGTGTCGTTGCGTCAAAGGCGAGCATAGAGAGCTAACAAATGGGTGGTCTCATGCACTTGAACCAGGTGAGGAACATTTATTTTGCTAATGATTGCTTTCTGGGAAATTTGTTCAACTCATTGTCTTCTTGTTTAGTATAGGTTTGGAACCCAAATTATCCAATTGATTAGACCCCAGGATTATGGAAGTAGGTAAGCGCATTATCACCGCTTTATGTCAAAAAGGTTATGCCAATAAAAAATGAAGAATTTAATTAATATTTTAATACTCTCTTTTATCTTTGGACTCAAACTTGTGTTGATCGATGGCTTAGAATATTTAACTAAAACGAGGGTAAAGTGTGAAGGTCGAACTCAACATCGAGACTATGTCAAGTCATTATTTATTATAAATAGAAAATAATGAATTTAATTATTTAATCAATATTTTACGCCCAAAATAAACTAGACTATATGGCAATGCATTTGGGGTGGATTTGGAGCCCCCGGAGAGTTGGGGGGAGGAGACACTGGCCCCTCAGAAGTGAGAACCCCGGCTGGTACTGGCAGTTTTGTGCTGCCCGGCCTATGACAATAAAGTGCTGTCTTAGAGTGCAACGGTTTTATGTTGGCATCATACATGCATTTGAATTATATGTTTTTTTTTTTTTTTTTTTTTGAAGTAGTTTTTAGGGCTGCAAATGTGAATTGTGTTCCTAACAATCTGAAGCTATTACAGTGCAAAATTAAAGAATCTGCAAACATACGAATAAGAAACTGCATATAACTTTTTTATATTGTTTCCCAAAAGTATAGACATGTGATTTGATATTTGATGAAGAGATGCATCTAATGGGAAGGAGGATAACAATAATGTAAAACATTGGCATTTCATATTATTGTGCTCAATGGTGAGCTTACAGAATTCTTGGATCATGGGCATGCTTTTGGTGGAAGAATTTTTAATAATCTAGAGTAGTAAGACATGATGGTGAAGTTTCACGAGAGACTGATTTAATGAATTGAACATCTAGTAACATAGACAATCCATGATCTTTGCTTGAAGCCAAATGGGAAAAAAGGCGACTTTGTAAAGCTGAATGTAGTGTGGATATAGGTGCCCTCTGTTGAGAATTCAACAACATACTTAAGACTCGTGACAGAGATTTTCAAAACCCATATACTCTTGATTTGCCATCTTCTCAACCATGTTTGCTATGCCCACCCCACCTGTAATATACAGAAGAAAAATTCGAGCACCTTAGTGTGAAAATAAAAATGAATAAGAAGCTGGAATATCTTGATATGTAGTGAAATGATGGAAAGCTAGAGAGCCATGTACCTAAGCTGATAGCGCTCACAAAGATTGTCAGAGCTAGTATGAAAATGATTATTGATGTCCTGCCGAGGAATGCAATTATCTTTCTCACTACATGCTGACCGGTAAAGGCAGCAATAGTTGCAATTAAAACAAAAAAAGCAGCTGGAGCAAAGAGTAAATTGAATATTAGGTTGAGTCAGAGAAGAATAAATTTTGATGCTAAATTAGCAATAGCTACCATTGGTATGAGTTTCCTTCTTATGCAGAACCTCTTCTAGTAGTTAGAATTAATTATTTTATATTACACTATTATTGTTACTTACCGTATGGAACTGGGAAACGGTTGAGAAGGTAATACTGTACAACTGACATGGAGGATGAAAATACCATTGCGAAGGTGGAAGTCGCGCTTGCTACCTGCGAAAGGTGCGAATTCATAAGCTGGTTTAAATGTTCCTGTGTGCTTGAGTCTGAATTTTGTATGTTGTAAATAAGTTTAGCCTTTCAATGAATTTTCCCCACCGTAAAATTCCAGACATGATTTTCGGACTGAAGAAAATCATGCAACCAACTCTTTCCAGTACTACTGTCCGTGTTTAATTTGTGTTGTAGCCATTACCTTTCATCACCTCGCCACCAACTTATTTTAATGTATTTTATCTGTGCTAGGTTAGATTTATACCTAAGATCTACCGCAATCCCACTTCAGCCCAATCCTTGACCACCTGACCAGACTCAAGGATCACCCTATCATTGTTTCTTTAAGAGTATTAAGAGTAGTAGATGCATGAAAAATGTTAAATATACCTGAGGAGGAATTCCCAATTCAAGAAAAAGGGGTCCCAAGATAAAGCCACCTCCCAGCCCAAGCAGTCCACCTACCATGCCAGCTACTATACCACAGCTGCAGTAAAGAAAAAGCTGATGCACCTTCCAGTTTGTGATTTCCTTTCCCTTAGATGCAATCACCCTGGTCCCTTTGTATAAGCATATGCCTTCAAAAATTGTGACTGAGGCAGCAATTGGTACCTATGCAATGGAAACTATTATGTCGAGCTGATTTTTCCTGGGAAGATGTGATGTTTATACAATTAGAGCTTGCTTTTTCTTTGTCTTAGGTACTTGGTTCTCAAACTTACAGGATGAACCTAAAAAGAAAGGGTACAGAAAGATTTATTGCCATCAGATTGTTGACTTTCTTAGGGATCTAGCTGCATCTCTTTTCTATCACCAGAATTAGAAGGGCTTCTGCTCACTACTGTAGTGGAGCAATAGGTTCCTGTCCCTCCTTGCTAGTAGTACTTGGCAATTCTTCTTCTATCCATGTAAATAGGGTTTGTAACTCTACAAGCAATTTTTTTCCTACAAGTCTGTCTAATCTTTCCATTGATATATATTTTGAATTGAGAAGCTTGTATAAGCTAAAAAATATGGTTATCCACGTGTGGTGCATTTTTCTGTGCTGTGGGAGTATTATGAAAGAAATATGACTATTTTAGGTTGACAAATTTACCTGCAAGGAGTTCAGAATCCAGTACTTGATGGAGCAGGTCACAGTATATGTCTGCATACAGATTCATATAGATACACATTCAGTACCACAAGGCAATTCTTGGTGAGTGGTGACTGTCAAACAACTGAACTGGCAGATGAACTAGAAAGACTGGTCTACCAGCTATATGAGGCCAAGGACCCCTACCACTAGATACATTTAATTAGGACAGTGGTAAATTCATTTGATACAGTTAACTTCATTGACTAGCAATGCAAAGAGATGAAAGACTTAGAAAGAATACTTTCTTGCATGAAATTTCAGTCCTTAAACTTACCTTAATAATCTGAACAATAAGGAAAGCCACCCAAACATACACAAGCAGTGATAATTCTTTCCAGTATATGTTGCGTAGTAGAGGAACCTGGATGAGATGATCATAGTTATAGCACAACAGCAACAACAACAAGAATAAAAAAGTACCAAAGAATTCTTGAAAGAGGACTGCCATATAGAAAATTATACATTCTTGGACTCACCTCCTCATCCTGTGCATCAGCAGGACCACTTGGTAATGCTTTGTATTCTTCTCCAGAACCGTCTGCAATTCAGGATTTTGGCACAACCCTTTCTTAATTTATTATATTTAAAGGAAATTTCTCTCAGTTAATGTTTATATTTCCTGTCACAAATCTTCCTTTCCTTAATTTCTTTGATATGAAAGAATGGTGCACTCTTGGTTTGGTTGAAATTGTCACACATTTGCAAACACACAGGCAGCTGTAATTTCTGTGTGGATCTGGTAACTTTTGGTGTCAGTGACTATCTGTGACCTTATTCACTTTAAGTATGTAACATGTAGACAGTGGGCAAACAAGCCAATTTGCGTGCCAGGGCTGATTAATTCTTATATCACAAGTATGTGAAAAACTCCCATTAGGGAACATTTGATAGCATGCTTTGTCTGATTGGTGATACGAGTCAGTTTGACTCTCACCAGTTCCTAGGGAATGTTTCATTCATTGCTCAATAATAAATAGTTGCAATTAATTCAAGTTCATTTTTCATTTTGGTAAATTATGAGGGGTGTCACAGTTGAATGATGCAATGCAAATCACTCAGAAGCAAACAAATTGGGACTGGAGCATTTGTGTAAATCCAGTTCACTTGGTTTTGGTTGTCATGCTTATAAAAAATCAAGCTCACTCAGCATTACAATGTATTGCTATTATGCTAATGTTTATTTTTTTAAGATCATATCCTATGACGCAAGTCCTCTTATTAGTATACAAGTAAACAAAAAGGTTATGGAACTAATTTTTCACTCTCCTGTATGAATCATAAAATTTTAAAGTTGAAAATCTTTTGTTTTAAATTTTAATATGTTGAAACTACATCTGTTCACCCAAATAACTTTAGTCAGATGCCCAGTCAAGTGTCTATTGGCAAATTCTTTGCCATTTTGGGAGGTTATACCGTTATATGGTAGGCAATAGGCATAAGTATGAGGAGACTAAGTTTTCTCCATGGTCATTTATACTCGAAGCAGAAAAAATAGTGAATTGGAATTAATGGACAGCAATCTAAATTGAACTTTCACGAATTGTTATCGGATAAGATTATATTTTCATTAATATTTTCCTTACTAGTCATATTTCAGTCTCCTTTTTGTTTTTAATTATATTTAGCAAAAGGTTGAGTTTTATAGGAAAATTGTGCTTGGAGAGGACCACGGGCACTCACCACCAGGTTTCGACTCTGATTCCAACAGCTTGGCTGCTTCCTGAACTCAAGTAGCATTTGTGTCTTTTCATTAGTAAGTCAACAACTATATATTATAAGCTTAAGAAATAGTTAGTGGAAAATTTTACCTTCTTCATCATTGTCTCTTTCTTCCATGTCTCTATGCCTTTGAATAAAGCTTTTGTTGATGTACCTGGCACCAATAATTTTCAGCAGTAATTACATTAGTTTCTGAAGTAAGTAGAAATTCTAATTCAAGTGATATGGAAGTCATGGAGAGACTGTTTTTAACTTGAAATGATTTTTCTTCTGTTGCACTACCCAAAAAATAAAAATAAAAAGAAATATTGCTCTTCTGTTGCCTAGACTGGGAAAGCCTTGTGAAATACAAAAGATTTGGATGTAATAATTTGATTTTGAGAACATTTGTGCACAAATGTTTTCAAGTAAATACTCTTCACTATGCTAAGAAAATTACAATTCCTCACTATGATCAAGATATGTGAAATTAGAATATGATTATTCAACTCCAAAGAACCATAATTCTAAAATCGAGTGAAAGAAAAAATGGAAGTGTAAAAAAAAAAAACCAATTTGGATATTATATTATAGAGTTGTGTTCCTGTATTCCTAAAACTATTATGGAAATAGGTTGGTGCTGATTAGTATCAATACTACCAATGAATAGGATGATAAGCAAAACTGTGACCATCCAATCAGCAAACATGACATTGAAGGCAACTCCAATGCTGATTCCTAGCATAAGCATGGGCTGAAAGAGCAACGCCAGGTCATAATCTATTAGGGGCATGTCCAGTGTTGGGTGTCTAAGTCTCATGTTGTAGTAAACTGTTGATCCTGCTGCACCCATGATCATACCTGCAGCCCAGGAAATCACAACTGTTAATATAGACGGTAAAATCAAATCTGGTATATTTTTGGGTAAATTACAATTGCCCTTTCTATAATTAGGTCCTTCTTGAATTTAAAAAATTACACTAAATCTCCTTGCAGTTTGTGAGATTTAAGCACTTTAGTGAACTAATGGAATTATATCACGCTATCATAAATTTTGCATGGTTGCACACCATAGGTTTCCTTTTTTTTTCTTCCTCAGTTGCAGTGACATTCTTTAGTAGTATACATATCAGACGCAAGAATACATGCACACTCTGCCACTCTTAAATCTCCCAAATCTCTAATTAAGAATTCAAAGAAATGATGATGTTGCATTATTTGGTTGGTATTGTAACTTTTCAGAAGTTAGTAGAGTACAGTTAGTAACGTCCTTGTGGAGTACACATAGCAGGAAGACTACATGCATATTTTGCCACGCTTTAAGTTTCTCAAATCTCTAATTAGGGATTCAATTAAATGATGATATGACATCATTTGATTGATTCACCAAAATAAATCAATTTCACCCAAATTTTACAGAGGTTTATTGTGACTTTTCAAAAGTTAGGGAGGTAGAACATAATTAGTCCTAAACCATAGGAAGATAAATTATAATTTGCCCTATACATTTCAGAAACGACCTAATAAACTAGGGAATACCTTAAAGGTCATGCTTAGCATTGTAGACGGTCACATTAAACCTAGCTTTTGATGCATGCATATTATGTATGAAACAAGCATGTATACTCTTTTTTCTTTTTTGCTTTGTTACTTAATATTTTTTTACTTAATATATGTAAGAAAAATGCGTGCAAGAAAGCATTTATGTCTGCATAAACCCAAAGAGTAACTAGTTGATGTCAATGATGTTCTGTAGTTTTTGCTAAGAGACTGCATTATGTTTGGATGTAAATCAAGTAGAGCACACTGACACTTGGAGATGGCAGTGGAAGACTTGGGGTCGAAACCAATGATCAAGGTGAGCATTGGGACGAAAATTCCACCACCTCCGACCCCTCCAACGCTACCCAATGCTGCGCCAAAGAATCCTACAATTGATCCTACTATGATTTTCCAACTGAATTCCATTTCCTGTTCAACCCATTAATCATATATCAAAATGAAGATATTCAAATGGTAAGTGAAGGAAGAAGTTAAGACTGAGTTCAAGAAAGTTGAAAACTCACCGGCCAAACATGTTCATAAGAAGATTTCCCACTCTGCCAGAGGAAATGAACCGTTCTAAGTAGAAATCCTTCTCTTACTTCTTTCTCAAAATTTTCTGTCTCTTTATCTCTCAAGTTTCTCTCAGCAGAACCAACACTGCTCATCACGACTAGGCTCCAAAACAAAAACCATGCTGCTGCTGTTGTTGATATTGCTACAGCTCTGTGGTTCACATGAGTCTGAGCCATTGTAGACAGTGTATGCAGAGCTAAAAGCGAGGCAAGCTAGTTTTGTGACTTGAGAAGATGGCTATATGTTTTTCCTTGCCTGACTATTCCTCTTGTTTTTCTACGAGCATAGCCACACTAGGTTGGGGAAAGCATGAAGAAATCAAGAAACGAGGAGTGCACTCTTTCGGTACCCGTCTATTGTCTACATATATATTTCTCTCGCACTCTTCTTTCTCTTTCTCTGTGGCCCAGTGATTTGGACTTCTTTTTTTCTTTTTCTTTTTTCAAAATGTAAGAAAATTGTGAAGAACTTTTGTGTGCCTCGGATCTTATGTACCTCTTTATAGCTTTCCTTAGGGTAAACAAAGTGATTAGAGAAAATCACTTTTCTTGATGAAAAGGGAAAAAGGAAGGAAACTCATATTTAGTTTCATGAAATGGCAAATGGCCCTTTTGTTGTTTGTCATGAGTCTATGTTGTCTTTTCTTGATGAGTTTTAAGTTGTCTTAAGCTTTGCATATTTTGTACTTAAAACTAATTGATTTTTTAAGAAAACAGACAATCCCTCGGTGTAAATAATTTTTAAAATATTTCGAATGCATTACAACTCTTTTTTGAACCATGTTTCAGAGAAACATTTTGGGGTTTAATTAGGGATTGGTTTAGCTGCACCCACCTAAATACTTGTCAAATTTCTAGGTGAATTGCCAAGAATATTATACAGGGAGCACAACTTATTATTTTCACTTGAATTTCAGTTTATGAAAGTGACTGATTGAACAAAGCACGGATCATGCATATTTATGGATTTCGATCGAATGCAATGAGGTTGTGCAATAGGCAATAAACAATCTTATGTGTGAAAGGGCACTCATGTCTTACCGAGCAGGAGTTTGGATACCTGTTTAAACAGAGTAAAGCTTATGTGCTCTCTCACATAAAGCTGCTCTGTTGGATTTCCATCGCATATTTGTAGGTACGATTTACTTGATGCATCAGAAAATTAGTTGCAGTTAATAACCATTTTTCTGTTGATATTTTTTTAAATTTCTCTTTGGCCGTTTGATTTACAGCATAATATATATATATATATATATATTTTTTTTCTTTTTACTTTGGATGTATTATTATGTTGAGTGAAAAAGTGATTTTCTTTCAAATCGTTCTACCTAGTCCTGTTATTAGGTTTTACTTTATAACAATTTACCTCCCTCAATGCTTCCAAATTCTAAATCTTGCAAACACCGCAACGGTAGGTGCATGTAGTTGTCCTCATGAAAAGACGAGTGCCAATTTGAAAGATAAATGTAAAATTAAAAGCGGGAATTGTCATTAATTCCAGGAAAATCAGTAATGCCAAAAATGGGAAAGCACCTATGAAGCTTCCATTGTAGCGCAAAATCATGCTCTAAAATCAAAACAGAGTTTGTGTATTTGGAATACAATGGAAGCTTCCATTTCCTCATTTCCCTGTAAATTTATTTTCATCTATGAAGCTTCCATTGTAGCGCAAAATCCCGTCACTAGAGCATCTATAACATGATTTTGCGATACAATGGAAGCTTCATAGGTGCTTTCCGATTTTTGGCATGACTGATTTTCCTGGTATGATTGGCAAGGAATGAATTTGTCCTCCAAATAGTCTACAAAATCATGGAGGGCTGGCTCTTTATGAAACCTGCTTTACTGCTCATTTTTAAAACGTTACACAAACGAGTTCAACTGTTTTTTTGTCTATGCTCCTTTGCTATTCATTTTTGTCAAAAAGAATTTTAATTTTCACGAAAGCCAATGATAGTTTTGTACAAATCAATTGGAGAGAGAGAGAGGGAGAGGGGGGACGGTCCTTTTTTTATTTCTAATCAAAGCGGAAGAAGGAGAAAAAAAAAGAAAAGGGGACAATTCATTTGATCAACGAGTCACGAGTACATAGTTTTTCTTTAAATTTAGTTTAATAAAATTCTTCTAATTCAATCTATTAAGAAAAATACTATATATTATACTCTAATCTCATTTGATGCCATCAGCACGTGGTTAATCTAAGTGAGATAAAGTTGAATGATTGTGTAGTATATAGTACTACTCATCTATTACACTTTTTAGAGTATATGATTGTTACATAAATTTTCACATGGTCTATTAAAGTTGCATCTGAGAATCATTTGCACTATAAACAAACCTCAAATTAATTGACTGAATTAAAGGAATTTATTTTAACTCCAACTCTACATTTGATTGGCATATCATTCAACTCTTTCAACCCGTAACATGTCAAAAGCAAGTAACTACTTTCCTTTGTTGTAATTTATTACCGCCTGCTCTGAAGCAGCAGGTAAGTAAATATGTAAAATATCATGATCAAACCCCCTTTTTTTTTTTGTTAGTATGATGATCAAACTTAAAACACAAGCCAACGGGATTTCTGAAATTTCGCAGAAGCAGCGTCAACTTTTGAGGACAATGCAGTACGAACGAGTGTGTGATAACGTCTCCAGTTATGATATTAACAGACTGGGCAGAAATCCACTGCCGCAACACCCGTTATAGCAAAGCCATGAAGCTTCATGGGTGCTTAATTTGGTTTTGGCCTCTTCTTTGGAGCAGAAACACATTGCACTCCCTCCCACACTTACCAATATTAACGTCTCATTGGAGGAGCCGCAGCTTTCTTCTCTCTTGAGAGAAGATTTTTTCTGCAACTCTCCACCTCCTCTGTGCGGCTCTTTCCGGGGGAGGAGGGAGAGACTTTGCTTTCTCCTTTCTCCACTCTTTCCCTCCGCCAAGTGCGATCGCTTCTCCTCCCTCCTCCGTAATCGGTTCTCTTCTTTTTCTTTTCTTTTTTTACCTCTGAGCAGCGCTGCCGCCGTTCCTCCTCGCCCAGACCACTTCGCCCCGCCTGGTCGCCCATCTCTGTCCGGCCTCCACCCCTAGCAGACGCGCTGTTCACGGCTTTTTGGTGGTTCTCAGATCTGGTTTTCTAAAATCCAGATTTGTTGGCTTCCAATCTTCCACAGCTCCGACGCGCCTCACCAACGTCTTCACCGCCCTCCCAGCTTTCCGCTGCAGCTGTCATCGCCTTCCACCAGTCTTCCCCAGCCCCGTCCTCTGTTTATGCCGTTGCTCGGAGCGCTTTATTACTACTTTTTAAATTTTTCCTGTATTTTTATTTACCTTGTTTTTAAAAAAGCTCCAAAAGAAAGCTATATTGCCCTCAAGAATTTCTCTCTTTCTCTGCTAGTTATGACCTTTCCACGTGAGCCCAATATTTTATTTTGTACGGTTATACCCTCTTTCTCCTCTGTCATAGTCTTGTAGTATTGTTTGTCTGAATTTTGATACAAATGCCGTGTCACCTTAACAAACTATGTTGGGGCAAGGATAGAGATTTCCTGCGAAAGGAAAAACTTTGGCTCCCATAGTGTGACATAATGAAAATCTGATTTATTTTTTTTTTTTTTTGGTATGTATCAAGGTTTAATGGGGTTGTATTGAAGCGTTGAGATCTGGGTTGATGTTGAAACCATCTATGGAGAGAGGATTTTTCCGTTTCAAATAAAATGGAAAGAATTTATTTCACGGTGTCATAAATTTTAAATGACACTACAACATATTTCATCATATGACAATATATATATCATTAAATTTATAAAATTTAGTCTAAATCATGAAGTAGATCTACATTTCACTTAAAACGGAATGGAAATGAATATTAGGTTGATAGATTCTGATTAAAGAGGACCTAACATTACTCTTATATCACCCTTGATTCACTTCAAGATCAACATATATCTGACTGGTTGAACCGCACCACTTCAACATATCCTCTTTAATCAGAATCAATCAACCTAATATTCCTTTCCATTCCATTAAGTGAAATGTAGATGATATACTTCATGATTTAGACTAGATTTTATAATTATAATGATGTATATATTTGTGTAATGCTAAGAACTATATTTTTATCCTCTTAAAGTTGATGTGACTTTCAAAATCACCCTTTGATTAAAATTCAAGTATAATTTATCTAAAATTTAATAGTGATTTTAAAGCCATATCAACTTTAAGAAGATTAAAAGATGATAAAAAAATAATCTCTAACATTACTCGATAATTGCCCAGTTGATTTTTCAGAAGATTGACTCCTGACGTTGTGGAAGTTGAGGATTTGGACCTACTGGTGTTTGATATTTTGCAAATTTGCTTTTGAAAGGATGCTTGATTTCATTTGTGGGGTTGGGGCTATTCTGGCTATATGCCAAGCTTGCCTTGCACCTGTTCAATTTTCTACTTGAGAGCTTCAGTAATAAGCGCTCGCTGCCATCATTATTGCCGCTTGTGCAATCATTACCAATCTATACAACACATCACAAGCCATTACCGATCTCATACTGCTCAATTACATCACCATCGACGCTGTTTTGTTAAAACAAAACAGCGCCGCAGGCAACCGGCAGGGCTGAAGGACAGTAACCACTTCAATAAATAAGCAAGGTAACCAATAAATACTTTTAGCCAAGGACTAAAGACCTAAGCGATACAGTTGAAAATGTAAACCAGTCACAATATTTGAATTGCGGCATGTGCACCAACATATTAAGTCCATTACTTCCAAAATTTTGAAAGGGTTAAGAATAAGAAACAAAAAATTAAAAAAAAAAAAAAAGAGAGAAAAGAACAGTAAATAAACCAAGCATACAGTCTTACTCCATCTCAAACAACAAAACAATAATCACCAAACACAAGAACAGATCCACGAGGAGCTCAGTCATAAAACCTTTAAACAGAGTTTTTGTCAACAAAGAAAAGGAGAATCCAACATCCATTCAG
Organism: Corylus avellana; assembly: GCF_901000735.1. Taxonomy (NCBI): domain Eukaryota; kingdom Viridiplantae; phylum Streptophyta; class Magnoliopsida; order Fagales; family Betulaceae; genus Corylus; species Corylus avellana. Next base: position 1,058,308 of record NC_081547.1, read on the forward strand.
AAGTTGCTCCAAGAAACACTCCTGACCTTCGATTTAATAATGCCCAGAACAGCAGAAGCACAAGTTGGGAGATACTAGCAGTCTCAGTACTCGTACTCCCGAGAAAGTGACCTCTCTGAGCGTCGATATTCACGCTCCAGATCTCGAGTTCTCTCCCTTTCACGTGACTCAGATGTTGCACGCTCATAATGGTAATCATCCTCCTCCATTCGATCAGGATAGTGATCGTAGCGGTCAGGGTCATCGGGGACATCCAGATGATCATACTGTCCCCTACTTCGACGATGCTCATAGTGCTCGGTGTCATGGTCTTTATCTGGATGCTTATGCTCATGCTCGGGCTGTTCATACCACCCACGATCATCCTCGGGTTCAGTGTGATCATAGTCCCGCTCCCTTTCACTATGCCGGTCCTTCTCATGCTTTGATTCAACTTGATCATAAGTAGACTCCCTATCACGGGACCGCCCATGGTCACGGTCATGGTCTTCAACTTCTAGGTCTCTCTCACCCTCCCTTTCTCGACCACGATCACGTTCCCGATCACGGTCTCTGTGTCGATCACGCTCGTAGTCGCGACCACGCTCCCGACCTCGGTCTCTATCGCGTGCTCGGTCACGATCACGACCCCGATCTCTTTCTCTTTCCCTATCCTTGTCCCTGTCCCTATCCCTATCGCGATCTCTGTGGTGCCTATCCTCCCTATGCTCACGATCCCGATGTCTGTCGTGGGAGAGTTCATGGGATTTCTCCCTTTCCCTCTCTCTATCCCTTCCCTTTTCACGAGATTTTTCCCTATCCCTGGAATAATTTCATTCAAAGTCAATTTAATTTATTAAAAAAAAAAAAAAAAACTGATGATACTGCAAAACAGTGTTGTTTTGCAGAAACTAAAAGGCTCAATTAGAATATGCCATAATGTTAACTACAATATGATATCATGAATGTTATAATTACTTCATGAACATTGTACAAGATTTTTATTAGACCATCAATTAGATACACAAGTTAAAAACAGTGCTCAAACATGCAACTTCCAGATGGATTACACCCAATCTATGAACCATTTTTTTTTACCAAAACAAGCTTTCCTATTGTTGAACACATAAATTACCATCTAAGGCTAAAATTAAAATGACGAAATGGAAAACAATTTGGATGAATCATACCGCTCTGTATGCCGATCCTCACGTACCCTTGGCTCCTCAGAGCGAGATGGTGCTCCTGACTGCACTTGCTGCTCCCTGAGCAATTAAAATTTACAGTTCTCATAAGAAGACCAGAAATTAAATGCAATAAAATATCTAAATAGAGCTATGTATTCAGCCAGACCAACTAGATGTATCAACGTGCCTTTGCAAAATTAATAGTCAATCGAAAATATTAAGAACACATTCAATTTCTTTGCTTCAATGACGTGCAACACTTAATATATCCATAATGAATTCCCAAAAGTCCAGGCATTCCACTTAAAAATATTAGGATAGCAAACTGTCGAATCTAAAGAGAATGTTTCCATACTCAAATTTACTTCTGAATATGCACAAGCACATCAAAATAAATTTAATGCAACTTGAATTTCTCAGCAGGGCTACAATACACAGCACGTAATGAAAATTGATTCTGTTCAACAGATGTGAAGTTGTGTGAAAATGTTGCAATTCAGTCATTTACCTCCCTGAATATCTCTGATTAACATCTTCACCTCCAACTCTGGTGGTTCCTAGCCCACCACCAAGTCGGCGAGGACGCCAATTTGGGACAGTTCTACCACGTTCAACATCCACAAGCACTCTTCTACCATCAATCTTCCTCCCATCAGCTTGTTTATATGCAGCTGTATATAATGTATGTAGGAAGTTTCAGTAACATACAATGTAGCATATCACAATTTTTTTTTTAATAAGTAAATCATTCTTATCCAATGCGGCACAACCCTAGCACACAAGAAATATAAAAGTGAAACCCCCTATTAAGGAGGAAAACAGATTAAAATGTGATATACCTTTCATGTCCCGGGTGTGCACATACTCAATGAAAGCATAACCTCTAGGCTTATTGGTCTCTTTATCAGTAATCAATCGAACCTGAAATGCACATAGAACAAAATAAAAAAAATAAACAAGTCACTTAAAAAAAGGATTCCTATCTCAAAGCAGAGTCATAAAACATGAACCTATAATCTTTAGTTCCATAACTAAGTGACAGAACTGTAAAAAAAGTTAAAAATAGTAAATCCTAAATGGCACGGCAGACAGGCACTATGCCTCATTAGCCGTGCTCACCTTCAAATCATAGAGCTTCCCATCGCGAGATGCATCACCACCAGCTAGAGTTGCGGAAAAACTGATGTATTGTGGCCAATTTACCAGTTGGTGAACAGACTACCCTCCCCTTACCAGGGATTTTTATTTTTTAAATAACTAGAAAGCTATAGATAATGTAAGAAATACCAGGAAATCTTCTCTCAACTGCTGCTATGTTTATGACAGCCTTTAAAGCCAAAAATGAAAGTTTTAGCAACAGGAAAGTACTAAAAATTCAAACAAAGGAGAGTAGATGCTAATACTCCCAACACGTTTTACCCCGTCCAGGAAAAAGAACAGAAGTTGTCAGTCTCCTTTTGATGCTTGAAAACAAAGGCCAAAAGGCACAATGCATCATTGCTCTGCTCAACTTAAAATTTTCAGCTTTGCTGTGCAGGATGAACCACCATCTTTGGAATTGGGTTGGTAGAAAATTATGGAGTCAAAAGATACATTCACTAAATGCAATACTCACCTCCTTACCAAGGATATTTCTCGATATGTCGTAACTTAAGTAATTCCTAGAACATCCAAGTCTAAAAATAACTCTAAACCTAACTATATCAAGAGAGGTTAAAGGATCAAAGGAACAAACCCGTAAGCCATTACCAGAAAATTGGCAGTGACACCAGTGCTCTTATTACCAACTCGCACAGACACTCCAAAGTTAATATATTAAATCAAAGAACCTTTAAACATTATCCCTTTCAGACTTGAAACAAATGCTGAAGAGAATATAGGCTACAATTACACTTACTCAAGTAGAAAAAAACTGTAATCCATTATATCATCAATTTGATTGAAATTGGATTTTCAAACCATTTGATTCAGTGGAATATCTATTAACAAGCTTGATTAGAGGTCTAGCTGTAGTCAACTTGTGAATTTTTGTTTTTTCTTTTAAAAATTTGTAAGATAATGAAGACACTTTTAAATCTCAAAAATTTTCATGAAATAATCAATTTTTTTTTTTTAGTAAGATAAACCAGAAGGATAGAGCTACCACAGAACTGAACCTCTTACCGAACCCCGTTGGGGAATGCTCAAAATACCTACCCGCTTGATTGGTCCATAAGACTCAAGCTCCCTTTTGAGTCTGCTCTCAGTTGTCTCATAACTCTGTGAGAGGAGAATAAAACAAGTCATCCCCAAAAAAATTTATTGGCCACAAGTTGGAAAATCCAAAATACAAAGGACAACATTACTTACAAGTCTAGCCACGAACAAAGTCTTGTATGGGTCTCCAGAAATATTTGGGTCTTCACTCGGATTATCTGTGTCAAAGTACATGTAAGAACAAATATACTGAAGCTATTGAACTCCAAAACCTTAAAGTAAATCAAAGTGGTGTGTCTTCACATTTCTGTAGCTCCTCAGCAGCCTTTTCTGCACCCTTCTCTAGTCTTAACTGGTGTACTCTAGCCCTTCTTTGTGCCTGGATCCATTCAAACATATCAAAAACCAGATATGGTGCAAACACCAAGTTATATTTGGGCACTTCCTAGTTGTAAGCTCTACTTGCTAAGTTTGTAGCTTTTCCTCTCAGGCTAAGGGTGGTTTAGGTGCTTGGAATCGGTTAGTTTGTAACGCCTCCTTAGGCAAGTGTTTTACTCACATGAAGGCACACAGACAACAAAATGAAAAAAATAAATAAAAAGGAAGATTCAAACAACAAGCAGAAGAACCTCTGCAGATAGGCTTTGCAATGTTGTGTCTTATTTTCCCAGGATATGTGATGATGAGAGAAAAAAATACGCATCAGTAACAAGTCAAAATTTACTTAACGGTTATGTTATATCACTAACTTAGAGCTGAACCAAGTAGTTCAAATTTAGGGTCAGTTCAGTTGAGTTGTATCACTCATTTTGTAATTAATGAACAGGATACTTCATTGGTATCACTTCCATGGACAGAAAAGAATCACACATAATTCAAGACCATTCAGTTAAATAAGTTGAAATAATTACGCGTCCTCCTTGATGTGCTTCCTCTAAAGCTGTTAGAATTAAACTCCTGGAAGAAACTAATATATGCCATATACAAAAAATTTCAAAGAAAAAAATTACTGATCTGGCCATCCATTCAGCAAATTGTGACAACACAGACAAATGATTATCCAATGTAAAGCACTGGAGCATAGATCAACCCCCTACAGAAATGTAACATCTTACAGGAGTTTCAGCCTCTTGGACAGGAGGAGCATATTCAGGATCTCCAGGCTCGGCAAACCTACTCACAAATTGCGCCATCCCTTCATAGTATTAAGAAGAATGATGATCATATTATAATTATACAAATCAGTATCAAAATGAAAACCATTCAAACACGCTCTAGACCACAACAATAAACCTGTTAATGACGGGCATTTCCGCTTCTCTGGAGGCGGTTTAAACTCCAAAGGTGGTCGAGGCTCAAAAAGCTTTAACAGGTTGGCTGTTAGACCAGTGGGATGGCTCTGCCCAATCTGCATTACAAGCGAAAGTCAATAATCAAGTCCACCACAGAACTTCACCATGATGTTTTTACAAGCCCAGCTAAATTGTTGCAATGATTGTGATTAAAAAATTGTTCCAACACTAAATTCCATACAGCAAAATTAGCAATTTTGAAATTCAGATAAGAACATTATATTTCTATTTCCTCTACTAAGATGTGTTGTATCAAAAATTTTGATGTATAATCAATCAATTGAACCAAATCCACCAAATATAAAGAAGTAATAATATGGATCAAATAAAACCCAGCTAAAATTAACAAATCTGTACCATCAAAATATAGATCAACCTTTTTTTCTGAGTCAGACCTAGGGTTGAAGAGATTTTGCCAAAAACCTTAACTACGACCAAACAATAAAACCCAGAGAATTTCACAAACAAGAACGAGGAGTCGGAAGCGGAGAGAGAGCGAACCAGTTTGAGCTGTTGGACGCTGGCTCGGTTCTGGACTTTGGTGCGGGCCTGAACGGCGGCGTTTTGCTGGTTGCGCATGAGCGCCTCGTTGTAGTCTCCCATGGCGAAGCGATCGGACCTGAGCTTAGGGTTTATGCGAGAATCGAAGGTTGGTTACCAGGTGAGAAATACGGCAAGCATCGATGGGTTGTTCGGATCCGGTTTGCGTGAACCGGGTCGGGTAGGCGAAGAAGCCTCAGAAAGCGGCAGCTAAAAAAGAGAGGGTTTCCTAGAGGGTCTATATATATAAAGAAAGTCAAAATACACGTACGAGTTCGGCACAGGGTATAGTATCGATTTATTTGGCTTTTCATGTATTTATCTAGAAATGAAAAACAATGATCATACGACGTCGTTAAGATAGTGTCCTGACCATTTCGGCTCATCCAGTAGATAAGGTTAAAGACGCTCTTTTTTTATAAACCAACAAACAAACAAAAAAAATATTTGCTAAATTTGTGGAGGTAACAAATAGCTTTTTAAGGTTTAAAAAGTGAGTAAATATTTGAGGTAAGAAAAATAAATAAATAGGTTTATGCAGTTAGAAAATTTGACGAAGTCCATTAATATGTCATGCAAACTCCAATAATATTGTGACATGTATCACTTATAATAAAACAATATGTATAAAAAATATTAACACATTAAAAAAATAATAATAAATAAAATGAGGAAATGGTTGAGCCCCTTTGGCCCAATGACATTGGGGTGTGGCCAAAAACACCTCTCATGGGGGTGGTTCAGCCACCTCCACATCCACTTGGGGTAGTCAAACCCACTTCTCATGCCATAATACCCCGAACAAACATGTGGCAATTTATTAAAAAAATAATAATAATAACATATATACTAATAACCCAAAGAAAGTTTTAAGTTCACGAAAATCATAAATTTAAGCAAATAAATTAATTACTTAGTTATGGGGATATGTAAATTAAAACAGAAACAAACAATAGATGCTTTACAGTAAAGACTTAGAAAACACTTAAAATGTCAAGATTCAGATGCGCAGTTCGAATGAGTCGGAATGACTCAAGAAACGTTTGAACGATGCCACATTAAAGCGTGAAACCCCCTAACCCATCATTCTAAACTTCTAATGATTTGTATTAATGATCTAATTTAATAGGTTGTCATAAAAATACCCGAACCGTTCGAATAATGACAACTTGAATGCAAAAGTAATACGTTCAAAAACTTAAGAAAACGCAGGAGACTCATTATAAAAGTCCCTATAGACCCTAGTTGAGCCATTCTCCCACCCACCCAACAACTAAGAGAGGGATAGAGAGAGAGAGAGAGAGAGAGAGAGAGGAAAAGAAGAAGAAGAAGAAATTAGGTATTTTTGAGTCGATTTTAAAGTAAAGATGAAGCATCTACTCACGAAAAGGGCAAGCATACTAAATCTTAACCTTTTATTTTGTGCCGCATAAGTCTCTATTTTGTCAATAAGTGTGTTTAACATGTTAAAAGGGTACTCGAAGTTCAAAAATATATATTTTTCCAATAAAGATCGTAACTTTATTTTATGAGACAAAATTTTAGAACAAGATGACCACTTAAGGTAGTATTTGGAGTAAAATGAGTACGAAAGTTAACAACTTAAAGTTTTATTTTATTTATTTATTTATTATTATTGTTTTTTTAATGTCAAGTTAATGCTCGTAAATAGGTAATTTTGGGATAGTTCAATAGTTTTATTGAACTATCCCAAAATTGTTCATGACTGATTCAATTGTATGATACAAACAACAGTCACAAATAATAGAAGCTAGATCGATCTGTCTCCATTGCTTAGTATTATGTGTATACATGCCAGAGTACGTACACATTAATATTAGAGAAAGGAAATAAATCGATTAATTAAAGATCTTCCAATGTCACCTCAAAAACCCAGATCCCCAAATAACTTATAAACCAACGTACAATAAGCACATAAATATGTATATTAAATTTTGTTCAAGTGTATGTGGCGAACTCAAAGTCAAAGGTACTGCTTTTGGTTTTCTCCATTGCCCGTCTCGCGGGACTCATTGCTGGATGTGCCGTACTCGTTGCTAGGGAAGTCCTGGCTTGAAAGAGCCATCTTTCTGAACTTCTTCATGTCAGCATTGTAAGCACTGCTGTCATAGTCTGAGCTCCCATTATTGGAGCCGAAAACCGAGCTCTGCCCAGGCTTCGTCCCCACATTCAAGTCGTCCAGCGATACGTCTCCCTCCAATGCACGTACAATCTGGTTTCCAGGATCATTTCTATTGAGTTAAGCTGTCTTCTTCTTATACGTACACTATAAACAACCATTCATTTGCATAATATTCTTTTTTTCTTCTGAGAATTCATTGCATACTCAAAGTTTAAGATTTTTTAGACCCAACAAACAATATCACCTTAATTATTCTTCTTATAGCTCCATATATACCTGGCTCATTTTCGGGCGCTTTCTTGCAGAGTGGCGAATGCTGGCAGCAGCGCTAGCTACCATGCTTGCCATCTCATGAGGATTGTAATTGCCCTCCAACCGTGGATCAACCAGCTCATCATATTTGCCTTCCTCCAAAGCGATTGCCATTATTGGTCGAGCCTGCAGTTTGTCACACATTTACAGAAAATCTCAATGGTTTCAGGGCAAATTAATGGGAGGGAAAAATACTTTTTTCTTTTTCTTTTTAAACTCACAATCTCATGAATCTGAACTGCAAATAATGAAAAATTGGCAAAGTATAGAGGAAGCACAAACCCAATCTACTAAGCTATCTTCCATTGCACCTGAAGGATCCACAGGTCGCCGCCCAGTTATTAATTCCAAGAGCATGACACCATACGAGAAAACATCAGATTTATCTGACAACTTGCCACTCGACGCATACTCTGGAGCCAAATACCTGCATTCATTGGCAGATTTCTCTCTTCTTAAGATTCAATGTATCGAAGAATAGCGATTGTCTTTCTAACTTAATGACACATCAAAAAATTAGTCCCATAATTGTCCGTATTGAGTGAGTAAATTATAAAGGTATACATTCTCGACATTAATTGGTGAAAAAATATATGTACGTATAACTTCAGGTCTATTAATTCCTTGCATAGCATAAGCAAGGAATTAGATGTCTGCTTAAGAATCAAGTTGTATGCCAATGCTGAAGTTGCTTCATAGCAGTCCCTTAATTAATTATATATAGCAAAATCCTGAATACAACATACCCGAATGTTCCCATGACACGAGTAGAGACATGAGTGTAAGTGTCAGAAGACAACTTAGCCAATCCAAAATCAGCCACCTGAATTATAAGCATTGGGGAATGACTAATTAGCTTCAGCAGCATAAGCATTCATTCATATTAAATGCTAGCTAGGAATTCATTCATGGTTCTATACATTTTCTGCAGATATATTTATGTGTAGGAGCATTCGGTAAAAGCAGATACCATGGCTTCAAAGTTGAAGTCAATGAGGATGTTTGCTGCTTTGATATCACGATGGATGATCCGAGGGTGGCCTGCATGCGCATTTCAATCAAAAATAAAAAATAAATAAAACAACTATCAGAGAGAGAAAGAGAGAGAGAGAGAGAGGATGTGGATTTCTTACAATCTTCATGAAGGTATGCAAGGCCTTTAGCAGATCCTGTCGCAATTCGAAGTCTAGTTGACCAATCCATGACTGGAACGCCCTTTCCTGCAACCACTAGTTAGGTAAACTCATTCAGATATCCATATATATGATAGTAAAATCATCTTATTCTAAAATTTTATCATCAACATTAATTCAAAAGCTGGCAAAAAAGAGTACATATATATAATCATTTAATCATATTGTTAAAAACTTACCATGGAGGTGAAATTCCAAGGTCTTATTGGGGACGAATTCGTAAACCAACATTCTCTGCCCACCAGCAATACAATATCCAACGAGTGACACAAGGTGTCGATGATGAACACGACTAATGATTTCAACCTCAGCCTGGAATTCTCTCTCTCCTTGCCCGCTGCCCGACTTCAGGCTCTTAACTGCAACTTCCTTTCCATTAGGCAACACACCCTTGTGAACATAGCCAAACCCGCCCTGACCCAACAAATTGGCCTGGGAAAACCCGCCCGTTGCAGCCGCAAGCTCCTCATATGTGAAAGTGCTCTTGTTGAATCCAAGAGCCATATTTGGTGAGGGAGGTGGCAAGGGGGGTTTGTATGGGCCTGAGAACCCGGAGCTCATTTCACCGCTACTTGACATCATGGGGCCCGGAGGCGGAGCCCACTGGCCCACACCGGGTGATCCAGCGCCTGGCGGTGCGGGTAGCCTGACATTAACATGGTCAGGTGCTTGGGGACTATTGTGCCAGTTAGATGAACCTTTGTAGAAGTCACCACCTGCGCAATAAATTATACATTAATAGTAATTAATTATATGGAAATATTTCAAACGGCTGTGGCAAAGCTTACAAGATAATTAAATAGGCGGAAGGCATATATATAGGAGGAATTAAAAGATGTGAAAACAAAGAATGTTGTTGCAGAATTAATTGGCACCTTTTTGTGAAGGATCTCCATAGTAATGCATCTGCATATGGCCACGCTTTTTCTTCTTCTTCCCAAAGCAAACTGTACAAATGATGATCACGGCAAGTAGAAACAACCCTACCCCAACTGTAACTCCTATTATCAGCGCGTTGTTATTGGAATCTGATGAACTAGACGTTGAACTATCAGAATCCGACGATGGGGGTGGGGGTGAGAGTTTGTGTGGAGGTGGCGGAGATGAATGGTGGGGTGGAGGTGGCGGCCGGGAAGGTGTACCGTTTTTTGGAGGTGGCGGAGGAGGGCCATTTTTGGAAGAGGGTGGCGGCGGTGGTGGTGGTGAAGATGGCGAATTACCTCCAGATGGAGGTGGTGGAGGGGCCTCGGAGGGTGGGGGAGGAGATGGCGGTGACTGTGAGGGTGGCGGTGACTTTGACGGTGGCGGTGACTTTGAGGGTGGTGACGGCGATGATGATGGAGTTGGTGAAGATGATGAGCCTGACGGTGGTGGAGCGTTTGGCGAAGGTGGAGAGTCCGGCGACGAAGCATTCACAGAAGGCGAAGACATTATACGGTCATCAACTTCCGGTAGCTAAGATTTACGTCAAAGTATACGCCGGAAAGTAACTCCACCTCTCCCTCGCAACTGCTCGTCTCAAGTACTATTGGAGACCCCTGAATAAGATTAAAAGATCCAAATAGAAACAGTTACAGAGAACAACAATAAAATGTAAATAACATTAAGCAATACGACCCCAGCTTAAATCCAACGTAAACGTACGTTTTTAATTTTTTTACTCTAAATGGAGTTCCATAAATTACAGTAATTTTAGCTTTTACATCTTAAAATTCTGTTTCTGAAGGAGAAAGCAACTTTTTTTTTTTTTTGCATTAGAAGAAGGGTACCTGATTAGAGATAGGAGGGTTCTCGAAGGAGGGAGAGAGAAAATCTGTTGGATATTGAAATTTCCATAATAGAGAGGAGACCCTGTCCAATTCCCAATGGCCTCCTACAAAGGTGGATTCTCTCTCTCTCTCTCCCTCTCTCTGTCTCTCTCTCTCTCTTCCTCAAGTCTAATAAACCTTTTGTTTTGCCACCTTTAACTTAGTTTGAGTTCGTTATTCGTTTTACCAGTTCCTGGCTGGTGTTTTGCTTACTTCTTATTCAGCCTATGTCGACCCTATAATTTCCTTTCAGGTAACCAATATTAACTTCAAATATAAACTCTCTCCACATTGCACGCTTGTCTTCACACTTGTAACAAACACAACCTCACCTCTTGTTTCTAAAATGAAACATAAAAATTAAGGATTGATCCGCAATATCACATCAACAAAATAAGATAAAATTGTGATAAATAACAATATTACTTTCTGTTTCTACGAATCAGAGAAATTGAGAGATTCATTTTATGGTCTAAATTAATTTTAATTTACATGTTTAATGATGCATGCATGTGTTACTAAATGGTAAATATATTGTCACTATTTTTAAATGACTTGGTACCATTCATACACTATTAATTAGATGCAACAAAACAAAATAAATTTACCATGTGCGGGTGATCCAGTAGATAGACCAAACATGATGACCAAATATAATACCGGGCAAAAGAAAATGGAAAGACGTAAATGATCGAAATCCTTCACTTGGATGTGGGCGTTGCTATGGCAATCTCATTATATAGCTTAAAAATTATTTATTTTTGTCACTCAAAAAAAAGATTTATTTATTTTTGGAAGATGTATCGAGACCCATTATCCTCAATGGAAATCAGTTGAAAAACTTTAAAATTTTATATCTATTACTTTCCCTGGACAGAAAACTGTTTCAAGGGGATAAGCAGATCCAAAATATAGCAAGTAGATCTCAATCATATCCAACAAGAAGGAATATATATATATATATATATATATATATATATATATATACACTGAGGCTGTTCGAAAATAACGAAACTCCAAGGCTATAAGGAGAACTTAGAACCTAGCGATGAAATATCGCATACATTTATCCGAGCAAAGAAAAATCAGTGGCTTCTTGTTGGAGTGAGATCGCCTAAAACCTGGTCACCCGAAATTCAGGCAAACCTACTTGCCCTGAACAGCTTCAAATGCGGAGCCCTGCACTTACGCTATCTGAATTTAAGTAAAATTTCAGTAAAATTCAGAGTGCCTAATTTCAGGGATGCTCATCCTTTCTTGTTAAGGAGTCTGCAATCTGCATGATTTGGAAATTAGAAGCTTCTATGCAGGTCAAAATTCCGAAGCAGCCTACTAGTGACAGGTTTAAAATAAAGGTCCGATAAACTGAACAATTTCATTAAATTGTTTCATTTACTTGGCATCCTAATTCTGAACCCCAAATCAAATATATTTTGTATTTTGCACCAAAAAAACCCGAAAGTAGCAAGATGTCAAACAAAAACACAGCCAAATTTGATAGCTACAATTCTAACACAAAAGCCATAAAATTATTTCCCCAACTATTACGTAATTTCCAAACCATTACCACCTAATATAACAGCCCAGCGTGTCATCTTCTGGCTACAAAGCGTTGCAGATGAGGTAGGCACATAAGATAAGCGAGCCAAACTAAATTTCAACAAGGCTATTCACATAAGCAATGATTCTAATATCATCATCAGCTTCATCGCTCAGGCGTCCAAATTTTTTAGTCTTCAGGTCGTATGAATAAAGCGTTTTCTGGCTCCGAAACACGATCACATCCCTGCTCGCAAAGAGCACAGCTCCCTTATTGTATGGCAAAGATCCAGGACATGAAAATCCATGAAGCTCTGAAAATGAAATTCCGCGGAACTCCGAGCTGTTGTCGATACTGACACTAAGTTTTAAATCCCAAGCCTTGACTCTGCTGTTCATAGCCATCGTGTTTGTGTAGGGATTGGACAGCACACTCACAGTTAGTGTCCGATTATAAGCGCTAGTCGAAGTAAGCTTCCCATTCATAACACCCAAGCAGCCATAATGACCATAAAGGCGTTGTGACCGCTCCATGGTGAGATCAAAAGCAACAATTCCACTACCCTCTGAAAGCCAGTAAACAATTCCATCCACATGGACACCTGAGTTAGGAATGAGCTTTGTAGCACCAAAGTATATCTCACCAGAAATTCTCCAGGACCCTTCTGCAGAGGAATAGATCTCAAATTCGCATGTACTGTCAAAGTCAGCAGATGGAAAAGCACAAATGAGCTTGTACTCGGCGACAAAGTTGAGTAACGACGGCTCAAACATCAGCACAAGGGAAGGGTCAGACCCATGATTAGCATTGGGTTTAGGGAGTTTCTTCCACTGCTTGGTAACAGGATTGCAGATGTAGTAGGCCTTGTCACCAGTGTGACCCTGGCAGCATAGTAAGCCATTGGAAGAAGTCTTGATGTCAACTGGTTCAGGCAGAAACTGCAAAGATGGGTCTGGAACACCGTAAGAATCTGGGTCAAGGGAGATAAATGAAGGTGGATTCGAACTAGATTGACAAAATAAGCCCGAGATATCATGGAAACTATTTGACTGATTGTGGGCAAAGAAAGGAGTTGAGATCTGGAGCTTCCAGTCCCTACAAACTGTTTTGAACCTAAAAAGTGATTTAGCAGGAAGAAAAGGCAGGGTGTGCTCCCTTATTATGTCTTTGAGGTCCATGTATATCTTGTTGTTTCTGTTTGCAATGACATTATTTGATCTCTTCCCTCGATCCATTAAGCCTCTTATCAAATTTCTTTGTCAGTAATTGAACTGTAGCAAGACATGGAAGTTTTTGTCAGTAAAATGGAAAATTACATAGATATAATAAATCTTACAAAAAAGGAAAAGAAATGTAGAGAGCAGACATAAAACAAAAAATTTTCTTATCCACATTATAGATTTGGTTTTTGAGTTTTCATTTGTTTCAAAATGCTGAATGTCTCATAAGTTAGCTAAATCAATATGCAAACTCTCAATTGCTTCAATGTTTACCTCCTATTCAACAATACTAGTATTCTACGCAACAGCTGAACCAATAGGTGGCTTATGATAGGGTTTGTGGCAGCATGCGGTATTCGGAAACAAGTTGATGAGTAAAACATCATATGTATTAATCCTTATTTACAAATTCCTTATTGGTACTATTTCCAAACTAACAACTCTGTAATGCCATGTATGAATCACAATCACAATAAGGAAATACTGCTCATCAGAAAAACCTATTAATTCTTTATTTTTCTATACAAAAGCTCTGCCAGTCATATTCATGAATTGAACATATCATTTTGCAGTTGTCTTTCCTACTTATAAAAAACCAATCGTTTCTCTTTCAAAGTATTGGAACACATTAGAAATACATGATAACATACCCAAATTCAATTCTCATCAGACATTAAACTTAATATAATTATCTATTTCTAAATAAAATTATAAACTGGTCAGATTCTGCTCGACTTTATTTGGCCATATGTTAATATCAGTCTGCCCCCATTGCCATCCAAACAATATCTCACCAAATCAAAGTAGAGAAAGACGCCTGCTAATAGAAAAAGTGGCATATCTGCAGATGATAACGAGAGCAATACTAATAGCACCAATAGTATCCATTCCAGTTCCCTTTACTAGTAAGGGGAGCCATCACCATGGCCAATGATCCAACCCCATACCGAGATGCCCTTATGTTAATATCAGTCTACCCCCATTTTTATCCAAACAATGTCACCAAATCACTGTGCACATTTTGGGCTATTAAGAACTCAAAAAGATTGATTTACACCAAAAGCAAAAAACTACAAAGAACTATCCATTTGCTAAGAAAATTTCTATTCTATACTAAACTTTGCCTTCTTTAGGTACACTTTGTTCCTCATAGAAATTGCACCATTTTACCTACATTAACAATAAAGATTCCACTAATTAATACTTAACAAGGGTGGCCCTATTTTCACATCTCGAATGGTTGTTTCCACACCACTCCCTCTTGTAGGTTGAGATCCACCGACTGAGAAGGAGTGGTATGTAATTAACAAAATCTACTATTTCAAGAACGTTCAAACGCCGATTGATTCCCCGTGATAAGATTAACGATCTCAGAAAACATAATCTAAGTCCAAACAAAACTACACATATAAGAGAAATATGTACTAGCCAAATTAAAATCACTGAGCATAACCCAATGCAACTAATCGGCACCGTCTAATTTGATTTTTGTTCATTTTTATTGGTTATTCTCAGAAACAACAAGAACATAAAATTTTGTTAACTTTTCCTTCGTATTCTCAGCAACCAAACAGGCCCTCGTAGTACAGATCCCCTTTACGCGATCAAATAGTTTACATACGGGCGATCAGACTGTAAAATCCAAACATTTCTCCTGAAGAAAAAAGCTAGCAACAGCAAAAAAACTATACAATTTTGATCTAAACGATGCAATAGATATAGGAGCGTGCTAATAACGATTAACTTAATCTAACATCTACAGAAACTGATCAAACTAAAATTATCAATTTGATAATGAGCTAACGACTGCACCTCAATTTCGATCGGCGATAGTTTTTGATCGAGATGGCCAGCGAGCAAGCGAGAGAGAGTGAGTGAGTGAGTGATTTAAATTGTCCGGTGTCCCTTATAAAATACGAAAAGAAACAATGGAAAAAGACTACAGCTTGACTTGTTGCAGAAGGTTGTCAGTTTGGATTCCAGTATATTATACGCTAGCCGAGGGCTATCACTATCCTACTCCAGCTCAGGATATGAGTTCACCAGGAAAAACGTGCACTTTGTTTGAACCGGCTGTAGCTAGGCTGAAATAAACCCTCGCTAATCGCCCTAATTACTAGCCGTATAATCGCTTTTATATATATATATATATATATATATATAGAGCATTCCTAATGGAAGAACTAAATGTTACTTTTATTTAAAATGGCTCTTCAAATATTTAAAAAACTCCCTATATTGGATTAGCCAAAATAAAATGTAAAATAGATATTTGATTGGAAGAGCTAAAAAAAAAGCTAAATGTAGCAGTACTTTTCAAGGGAGTTATTTTATTTTTATTGTTTCCTATTTTCTCTTTTTCCCAAATCTTTTCATACTTTTTCTCTGCATATTCTCTTTTTCCCAAAACTTTTCTCATTTTTCCTCTCACGTGTTCTCTTTTTTCCAAAACTTTTATTGCTTTTAATAATATTTTAATATAATAGATATAAATATAGCTAATCGGATGTAGAGACATATAAAAATAGCTTATCTAAACTAGATAAAAGTGAGTTTTAAGAAGCCATTTTACATAAAAATATGGCTCCTCCATTGGAAATGCTCTAAGGATGTCATATGTAAGTGACATTACTATCAAAACGTCATTTTTGGTTTTTCTGATTTTTTTTTTCTTCTCTTTTTTTCCTTTTACAAAGAGGTTAACAGTTAATAGCGGTTTTCTCTTATTTAATAATCGCGTGGTTCTTAAATAACCGCTAATCAGTGGTTATTAAATAACTACTAACTGCTTAGGCGGTTGCGATTAGCAGTTTTAGCAAATAACCACTAACGTAACCCTCTTTTCACCCACATACTCAATTAAGTTGAATTTCTTTTCACTTCGTTTAGAATATTCATTTTTCGTTAAAAAATGAGAGGAATGCTATATACTTTCTATAAATTTTTTTCCAAAATTTGCTCCTTAAATGATGTGTCACAAGCCCATAAAATGATGACACATTTCTCAAAATAATGAATTATATAAAATTGTGATTCATCATTTGGATAAATTTTTTGAGAAGTGTAGCATTTCTCAAAAATTATGTAATTCTCACTTATTCAGAAAACACATATCAATTTTATAAATTGTGCTAAAAAAATTTCTTCAAAGCTAGTTGGAGGAAAACGTATTGCCATGATAGAATTGATTTTTTCTTTTTATTTGAGATACTAGTATAGCTTTTTTTTTTTTTTTTTTTGTAAAGTATATGAGAAAACGAAAAAAACCCACTAAATAGAACTCTAAACTACAACCGTGGAAAAAGCGGGTATTTTTCACTTACAATTTAGATTGAGAGAGGAGAGATATGGAAATGCAACTAAAAATATTTCTAGTTATGACCCATTATACTGCATTATGGACGTAGAAATTTGTACTTTTATTCATATTCGTGACTTCTCAAATAGAAGATACTATGATAGAGTCAATAGAATAGAGAAGAGATTCTTGCATTATATTGATTATTTTGGATTATCTTAAATTATTTGATTTTCGTGCCTTAAGTTACATACCCAGATACGCATATAATAATGTTTTGGCTATATATATATATATATGAGCCTAATAGTAATAGCCTATGGCCCCTACTACATACCCTCCACTCAGTCCGTCTCTGCTTCCAGTGAAAAATCATCAGAAATCTTGTGCAAAGCGAGAAATGCATGGTAATGATCACCTCTAATAAAAAATTTGTTAAATATAATATTCTAACAAAGATAATTAAAATTCTTTCACAATCTTCATTATTAATTTAACATACGAAAAGAAAATTAACATGACAGCTTGGACGAAGTGTGGCCACAGACACAGGATAGAATTCTAGTGGTCGTCGACAACGCATTATCTGCTAGAGAGAGAGAGAGAGAGAGAGAGAGAACTCAGCCAAAGCACTGGTCAGCTGGGAGAGGGCCGGGAATATAACCCTGCTCAAAATACTGCAACCCGAACACAACGACAATGGCAAGCAAAGTTAAGTACGATAGACCTTCAACAGCTCCTAACAACCCGAAAGGACCATTGGGCAAACCCGAACCGGTTTTGATTTTGGTGTACAAGGACCAAGCTACGATTCCCACAACAACTAGATAGCTGACGCCCTCTATTGCGCCTATTGAGCCCCCTGGCCCAGGCGGGAGGCCGCAGCCAGTTGTCTTGAGCGTGTAGAGGGACCAGCCTATCACTGGGGTTGAGACCAAGCCACCAGCTATTGCAGCTTTCTCTACAACGCCGACGTTGCCGCTGTCGCTGCTCTCTTTTGCCATGCCCAAGAGTTTGAGTGGTGCATGCAACCTTGCTCTTCCATGGGCGAAATTGAAAGAGTTACTTCGTGGTGACGGTAGGGATGTTGATGCGGGTGACAATAGCAACATCTTTGAGGCTTCCAAGAAAAAGCTGTTGGCCTAGTCCTACAAATTTTCTTCCGCACAGAGAGAGAGAGAGAGAGAGAAAGAGAGGCATTCTTTCCAAGTCATCATATAAAGAGAGAGAGAGAGACCATAAAAAGTAAAATAAAGTTGAAAATGATAGGTTTTAAATAAAAGAAATGCTATTTACCAAACCGATATTTTACTATACTGAACTTAAATCAGCCGTTGTTTAAAACATAAGAAATAAAAAATCAATTGATACTAGATCCTACCGTTAACATAGTGGGATACTTGTGAAATATTAGTATGGCAAATACTATTGCTCTTTAAATAATTTTTTGTTGGAGGATTGATACTAATGAATCCAAATATCCAGTAAATTCTGCTACAAGTTGATGTAACAATTCCTTAGCTACCAAATAATTAAATTTAATTATGTAGTACATATAAATTGCCATGTTAGTTTTTTTTTTAATTTTTTTTTTAATTAATTGCCATGTTAGTTTGAATAATGATTTGAGCTACTACATAAAATAAAAAGTTGCAAGGCCCACTTGCTCGAACTCTTGTCCCATAACCTTCTCTCTATGAGCTGTCCAAATTATTAGTAAATTGAACACTCCAAATATAAAAAAGATTTGGATTTTGTCAGCTTATAAGTTATCATGTTACTTATCATATCAACTAATAAATAATTAAAAAAAAACAATAAATAATTAAATAATAATGCAACAAATCGCAATTATTTTATTACAACATGCACACCAATATTGTGACATGAGCATTTTGCTCATATTATGCCATGTCAGCCTATGTGTGGGTGTAGTAAAAGAGATATACTATAATCTAATAAAAACTTTATATTTTGCTTATAAAAGTTCATGTGACAAGATGTCACATCTTCTTTTTTGTTTTATCTTTTTTTTTTTCCTAAAAAAAATTAATGATATAACATCTTACCATATAAATTTTTATGGACAAAATGAGAAGTTATTCTTAGATTCTAATATTTGTCATAATAAAATAGGTGTAAAAGAATATAATTATCGAGAATTAAAAGGCTTCTGAATTGACAGCGAAAAGATGGTAGAGACGCTAAAGTGGAGCTTGACCCGGCTAAGCGAGTCGAACACGGCGTCGCTTGAATAGATAATATAAATTGACTGCCACATAGGCTACCACATGCATTAGGACGGACTTTATACCACGAAATGGAATCAAAAACAGTTCAGCTGCTTCACCCGCAAAAAAAGGTTAAACAGAGTAAAGTCGACGTTAAACCGTTGGATCAATGATGGATACCTAGTTTTAAGGACGAATATCACATGATGAACGATCATCAGAACGTTTCAGTACCAAGGGGTACTTGCACCACATCCTTTCCCATCAAACCAAAATAAATCTTATTGCCACCTGGCCTTCCCTGCGACAATAAATATATATAAAGCAACCTACAAATAATACACGTCAGATGTAAAATAAGACAGTAGTGAACACGTCATAAGAGACTAGAAAAGCTCAAGCCCACTTGATTGAATAAAACATAAAGATAGTAACTATCTACAATCGTTTTACAGCCCCCCTTTTTTCCGAAAACTGCTTGGACAAACAAAAGAAAAAAACAAATTCCAGGAATTTTTTTTTTGGTCACCTCCTACTACTAGTCCCCTTGGAAATGAACTTACTGATCATGGGCGGTGAACCGCTCATAACTGTCATTTGAAAAACAAGGTGTAACGGCTATATCAGAATAGCTAGCGGGGACATGAGCCTAACGACTTTTTGAACTAAATCACTAAATTGTCCAAGAAGATGGCCAAAATCACTACCATACTACTACCAACCAAACTATCTAATGTGAGGTTCACCTGTTTCCATATTTGAAAGACATTAACATAACATTAACATGGGAGATCTGAGAGCTGAGTGCTAATGATGCTTCTTGGATGACTTGCTGTAGTCGACATCATCGTTTTCCTCGTCATCCTCACCATTCTCATCCTTCTTGGCGTCTGTGTCTGCGTCTTCGTCCCTTTTCCTCTTAAGGTGCGAAGAAGACGGTGGGGGCAGCACTTGAACATCGTCATCATCTTCAACTTCTTCCTCCTCTTCAGCATCATCTTCATTTACTGGTTCCATATCACTACCACCATCATCATCTTCTTCAGCCTGCGCCACTGGCTGAACTAAGTATCCTGCACCATAGTCTTCTTCCTGACAAAATGAAAACAAACTTCTCTGAGTTGATAGATTTTTTTAAAAAACAACACACACACACACACACAATATCTAACATAACTTATAGGATGATACTAAAATATATAACAGGAATTTTAACAATAATCTCAATAACCGAGGAAACCTCAAACTAAAAGAAGAAAGTATTCAATACAGCCAACGGCAGTAGACATATTTGGAACAAAGATTATGCAAGATATCTGAGAACCAACAGAAATCCAAAGGAATAATCTCAGCATTGAGCAAAAACTCAAATTAACAATAAAAACAACTTAATAGAACCAAAAAGCATTAAAAAAAAAAAATTGAAAATAGTTGAATACAAAAATTGAAATAACGTACAAAAGCAGTCACTACATGGTTTACGCTGCCAATGGGAAGGAAAACTTATACATGGCACCAAAAATATACAACTGCACTTTTGTTTCAACAAATACAAAAATTTATGTAACAAATCAAGTACACCAAATATAAACAAGCGAATACATCCACAACACTAACAAATATGTATTGGACGAAACTGAATATTAATAAATGAAAACATATAATAAGTTCAAAAATTAGAGTAAAAAATCCACATTTAAAAACAGCTTGACACCAAGAAATACAACATGCAAGGAAAGTAAGATCAGAAGGACGTTAGTCACAACCCATTATATGGTGCACAAAGACAGCTCCATTGTCAATTAACAAGTTCCAATGCAGCAGCAATCAGAGCACACTTCACAAAATTGGCTTTAAGCAATTTACTCAGCAACTTTAAGCCGTGATTTTTGCTTGTATAAGATACCACAAAACAAATCTTACCACAAAACATGACAACAAACTGAATGTTGGGACATTGAACATCTAAAATATCACACACTATGCTTGACCAACTATGTCGTGAAATATTGAAAACCTAAAAAACCAGGGGATGATTCACCACGAGAAAAACAGTGTCAGAAAAAAGATAAGTTAGGAAGAACTTAAAATATCATGAAAAACATCCCAACACAACTGGAATCAAGGGCATCTATGGGAAAACTTCAAATCCTGTATCATACCAACAGATATTTTAATATTGTGAAATCAAGTTGAAGTGAATTCAAAATTTACTTTTCCAAACAAAGATAGTTGTTTACATAATTTCTTTAATCTCCAAATCTTGCTTAAAACAGCAAAATAGAGTGAACCAGCAGTATCCCCACAATTTTCTCCTATTTTAATAATAAATAACCATACACCCAAAAGTTTTCAAAATAGGTTTGGTACCAAAACCAAAAATTGCCCAAAGATTACTAATTTTTTAACAAGAGTAAAAAATGCAAAAGATTGTAAAACAGTTCAACCGCAGAATGCAAAATAGAATATGCTTAACAACCTTTTCATCCACTAAATAGAAATACATACGAGTACCATTTAAGGCTCAGATCAAGTGATGAATGTACTACCCATTAGCTAGGGCGGGAATCACATTAGACACACGAGTAGTAATTATCGTATTTAAGCAATTATTTTCCTAAATAATGTATGAGAGCAAGAGCAAATAAACACAGAAACATAATTCATCATGCAGATGCAGAAGATTATGTGAAAATAACGAATCTAAAAATAGACATGATTCAATCAACAAATCCAAACAAGAAATATCAGAAGCAACTAGAAAATAAGCATTATCTAGCAAAAGACACATCAGTTAGAGGGAAAAAAATGCCACAGATTCAAAGTTGATTTTCACGCAAGTAAAAGGGAATCTCACCTCCTCCTCACCCTCTTCTTCGTCCTCAAACACTCCAACTTCTTCAACACCCTGCTCTTCCTCCCCAGTCTCACCGTTATCCTCCTCATCTCCAACATCCTCACCCTGCTCGTGTCCATCAATCTCCCCCTCTGTGCTCGTCAACCGCCCTGTACTCTCCGGCTCCGCAAGATCCCCCTCGTCATTGTCCACTTCCTCCTCTTCATCCTCGTCATCCTCTTCGTCATCCTCGTCCTCCTCATCATACTCAACCACGTCTTCCTCATCATCACTGTCCTCAATCTCGTGCACCTCAACTACATCGTCATCGTCACCCTCCTCCTCATCAATTTCCTCCCCCGATTCATTGTCTTCATCATCATCAGCGTCCTCTTCATCCTCATCACCATCCGCTCCCTCAACACGCTCAACCCGAAACCCATTGGCCTGATGATTTGGCCCATTCACTCTCCTAGCCGTCTCCGTCTCCTCCTCATCTGCATTGCTCTCCTCGTCCTCATCCTCGTCGACATCGACAACTCCTTCAGCCCCCTCGCTGTGCCCATTGTTCATCACATACGGCCTATCCTCACCATCAATTTCGCCACTCCCGGGATCATCCTCGTCATCTTCTTCCTCCTCCTCCTCGTCATCGGACTCCGGCCGCTCATTCTCCTCCGCGTCCATCTTATCCAAATACTTCAACGATTTGATCAATCCGAAAACCCTAGATCGATAGTCCTTGACGCGCGTCACGGGGCACTCGTAGAGATCCAGCGAGACGAGCTTGAGCTGGGCGAGCGGGGCGAGATCCTCGATGAACTGAATCCTATTGTTGGAGAGGTCGAGGTCTCGGAGCGAGTCGAGTCCCGCCTCGACTAGGAACTCGAGGCCGCCGGCGATCCGATTGTCGGAGAGGATGAGCTTCTGTAGGTTCCGAAGCCGAGGGAACTGCTCGAGAGACGAGACGCCGATGTTAGCGATAGAGAGGTGCTGAAGATTCTGGAACCTCTCTAGAAGGCTCGGAGGGGGAAGCCGGCCTTGCACGCACTTTACGGCGCCGTCTAGAGTTAGGGTTCGAGCCGAGGCGTGATCCGTTTGGCCGTCTAGCGCTGTCTCCACGGCTCGCTCCCAGATCTCGTCCATCAAATACGAAACCCTATATCTCATACACCAATTCCTCAATACCTCCCTAAACGAATCGTTTCAGAGCATGGAGAACCACAATTTCAGAGCCAAGCCACAGATTTCGCTGTAAAACGAACCAGAAATTTCTTATTCCTAAAGAAACCAATTTTTTTTGTAAGACAACCCTAACCCTAACTCTAGCCCGAGCCCAAACCCTAACCGTAGATTTGAAAATCGATTCCGAGACCCAATAACTATCCTTTCTCAACGACTTAAACCCCTAAAAATTTCCTTTTCTTTTTTCAGATGTACGGACTTTCTTCTGCAAGTTCGAAATGCTTTGAAGGCACAAATAGACCCCTCTCTCCCTCTCTCTCTCCTATTGGTTGGAATAGGCGAGTCGTGATAAACCTCAAGGGGAAGGGGCTCAGGGTGCGTGGCTAGGGTTCGGGTTTTGAGGCTGGCCCGTGTAGTTGAAATGTGTTTGAATCGCTACAGCGTGGACCGTCGGATTGAAGAGGCACGCATCGATGACGTGGCTAAATGGACGGTATAGATTTGAGGTTAGTGTGTTTGTTTTTGAGAAGGATCTAGGTAGATGGAGAGAGAGAGAGAGAGAGTCCGACACGTCTCCTTTGGGTATAAATATCGGGGTCTTAGTGATATGCCACTATTGTTTCGGTGAATTACGTGTTTACCATGAGATCAGAGATCTACGGACGAATGGGGTCTTAGCTCTAAATTTATTCTTTTTTTTTTTTTTTTTTTAATGTTTTGGTTTAATAAAGAAAAATTAAAACAATTTGGAGCTTAGTTGTGTTTATTTATCCCTCCATTTCATTTTGTCAATAAATCTACCTTAAACATCAATTTATTTGTGTTTTATTAAATTAAAATTGATTTTATGATTTTCAATATACATAGATCTTGTAAATGTGGTTTCTAAGAGGGGATTGTTTTTATAAGATTTGGGCCCTTTCGATATATATATATATATATATATATATATATATATATAATGAAATGATATGAATTGAACGCCTATCCCAAAGAGAAGAAGCATGATGATGACGTGATGAGAGCGTGAAAAGGGGAATAGCAACAAGTTTCATGCGAGACTCTAAACTCTTAAAAAAAAAAAAAAATTGATTTCAATTTGTTGACTGAATTATAATTTGTTTGAATTTCTAATGAGAAATGAGTCAAACGGGGCCTAATTAGCGAAATTATTCCGACAAGTGAATTCAACCAGATTCTCAATTGGTTGTCCGAATGAACTACAATTCAAATAATTAATTATAGGGAATTTTAGTTCTAATACTTCTATTCATGTCCTATTTTTAAAAGGTCAAGATAATTCTACAACTTAAATGATTGCGTAGATAAAAAATAAAAAAAATAAAAATTAGATATTTATCTTATAATTATTTAATAATATTGATATAACAGTCTTAATTAATTATCAATGATTCATTCTAAAAAAAAAAAAAAAAAAAATCTAAGAATTATAAGATGAAAAGAAATCCTAATGTACAATATGACTTTTGACGTTTACACGTGATCCAGTTGCAAAAGGTCCGTATCCGTATCTATATAAAACCTTGGAATCAGATAGTGCGGATCTATTCATTTATTAGAAAGAAGTGATTCAATACAATTGTGTTTCTATTTCCAACGTGTGTCCCTTCATAACTTGAATACTTGTGTTATTTCGCAATAATAAGCCTACCAAGCAACATGCACTTCCAAAAAGGCTGAGAGTGGCAGAGAGTCAGAGACGGACAAGCAAATTTTCACTATAAAAGTGTCAAATCAAAAGCTGAATTGGGAAAAAGCATAGCTTGTAGGCTTGTAGCTTTCTGTTCTCGTGACTCAGCATCTTATCCAATATCCACATATATGTAAGAAAATATTTTCTTGGGGTTAACTCATCAAAGAATTTTCTACTATTAAAGTTACTATCAAAGGTTCTATATTTCAATAAATCATACGTATTAATTATTTATTTTCAATAAAAAAAAAATTACAAACTAAGTGTAATAGCTTGGAAAATGACTTTGAAAGAGCACAAGGGTTATACAGAAAATCTAGTCAAAGACAATTCTTTTTTCCTATTACACAACTTCCATCAACGTGATAATAGAGGGAAAAAGAAAGAACAAAAGTCCATCAACGAGAGAAAGAAGCCATGTGAACGCAAGCCCCACCCCACCTATCTAAAGCCCGAACACTTCATTTTCAAACGGTTGTTAAAAGGTGTAGTCCCATGGGACTGTACGTTATGTGGAAGAGCATTCAAACCCGGCTTATATGGGCAAGTGTTCGAATAATCCAAGCATGTGCCTAAACTCCCTGTCCTAACAGGTGGGACTCGAGTTTTTCCTCATATGAACTACGTAAAACATGGACAAAATAAAACTACTGCATCGGTACGCTGTGTGCTTCAAATGTTTCCTGATAAGTTAAACAAGAAAATGCAGTATCATGGAGGCATAAAGTGAAAAAAATTACATTACGCTCTTCTCCAAATTCACAATAACCCCCGCAACAAGTGTCTTTTGTTCCTCAGGTATTAATTAAACTAATCATATAGTGGTGATCTCGTTGAATCTGGATCTTTAGAAAACAAGGGCATTGAAGCTCTAGATCAAACACGTACGAGCTATAAACATGATTAAGATCATTTAACCAATCAAATTAACTTTGTTAGAACATAAAACATTCTCAATTTGGCAATGAACTGCTTTGAGTACTTAATAGTTAAAATTGCTCATAACAAACTTCGTGATATTTTACAGGCACATACGCTAAGACCAACAATTTTTGACACGATCTGAAAACTCAACACAAAATTAGTGAGTTAGAGTTAAAGAGTTTGATCCATTTGATTAAATGGGTTGAGTTAGAGTTGACCTATATAATCTTATATACCCATGCCTTGATGCGACTTGAACCTGATACACGAACACGAATTGCCACTCCTACTATACTGTAGGAACAAGACATGTGGCTAGGTATCCCCAAACTGATTGGCATTTCTAGTTCCATTTAGACTCCCAGCTCCTTGATGTTCAGCATAACCAGAAACTACACTTGGTGGCTGAACAAATCGAACGTTTGGAGGAGGCACAGGGATAGGTGGGGGCCAAAACTGCCTGGAAACTGAACTTCCGCTTGAAGTTGGGAGACTCACAAGCTGGTTTGGCTTTAGGGAATTAGTAGTCGCATGATTTGTATCCTGATCTACCTTCCGCTCCAACTCTTGATGGTTAGAGTGCAGTTCATTGATGTCTGTTCCTCGAGAGATATTCGGAATCTTTTCCCCCACTGTCCTGGAGCCAGAAGTCACAAATGGGGCCTGGGGTTGCCAGAATGTGGGTGGTCGGCTCAACACAGGGTTAGAGGCACCGAGAGAGTTACCCCTACTTTCAGCTTCCTCTTTAGCTCGGGCCAGATGGCCCGTATCTGGACACTCAATTGTTTTGTTACCTTTGATTTCTGATTGCTTGTCTCTGTCTGATGAAGAAGTCACTTCAACTAAATCAACTTTAGGTGCTGAAGCACGGCCTGAAGCAATCACAGTTGTGGGAAATGCTCTCTCTGGAGGAACAGCTGGGGTGTAATTAGATGGGAGCAAATCATCCCAATTCTCTAACAGCTCCTTGTAGACTTTACGAAGAGTGACCTCAGTGAGGCCGGTCACCTTACAAATCTCTGCCTGGGTTTTGCGTTTGTCTTCTAATTGGCAGGCCAAATAAATAGCAGCTGCAGAGATGCTAATAGGATTCCTCCGAGTGCAGAAGCATTTATTGATAACAACTTCTCCAATATGAGTTGCAAGCTCCTAAAACAATATGCAGGACTATGGTCAAATTCGATGAGGAGAAAAAGATGGACGGGCATAAAATTCTCAATAGAGTGAACTTCATTGTAAAACAGTTGCAAGTTTTATCACATCACATCAAATTCCAACACTACCAATACGAAATAAAGACCGTTTCCTATGAACAAAACATTAGCACTATAAACCTGACTAGATGATTTGAGAAAAATGCAGAAATGTCAGTGCAGCAATTAATAAAGTTTTCAGATGTGAACTAGAAGGTGATCTGTAACCAAAAATGTCATCCCACATCGAAAAACAATTTGGTTTCCAGTGTAATAGCCTATATGAAACCAGCAGGATCAGATTCAGACTCTTGCAACCATTTGGAATCAAAAAGTAATTTTGAGATTCCTCTTTATCCCTCTTTTTTTCCTTCAGTCTCACAACTCCTCCGATCTATTATAACACACTTTCCTTTTCTCCAACTTGATTGTTTTTCAAATATCTTTTTGGCTGCACATCCCTGTAATCTACCTATTGCATGATTACCACACCACGTGATATCAAGGATTTTTTTTTAGTAGAGGAGTTTTAATTTCAAGTCATTCAAGTTGATGATCAGGTTCAAACTGGTACTCTGCACTCAAAGAAGTGTACCTGGGCAGATTTGTTGAGTTGGAGAAGTGTGCAAAACCTTGGCATATGGACTGATATGGAATTGCTATTAATGGGCTGACTTAGTTGTAGAGCTTCTCCAAGTATCTTGATGTACTTCCCAATCTCCTTCTGGGGTACATTAGCTGCAATTGAGATTTCCTGGCATATAAAATCAGATACCAAATTATAGAAGCTCTGAACTAGAAAGAATTGGCAAGAAATACTACAAGTGACACGTACAAAGCATAGAGGATTCACATATAAGCAAGCTTTCTCACTAATCTCAATGGACAAAAGATTAGCCATTGCAATAACACCATCCACTGAGAGTTTCATAAATTATTTTAAAAAATGAATGAGAAGGATTTAGATTCCCATAGCAAGTACTAAAAAAATAATAATGAAAAAGTAACTAAGAGTGATCTACAATGCTGCTTCGACAAGTTGGGGACTTCATTGCTATAGTTTGTGAAGGAAACTGTCCCTATTTTGCCATTGGGAAACATTTGTGCAATATAAGTCACTTGCATGGGACAAAAGACAACCATTGCTGTAAACAATGACAACAATAACTATTGATGTCTATCACGCTGGACAGAGGAATGAAACAACTTCTAGATTAACATGATGTGGATAAGTAATTCCTAGGAATCAACTTTCTGGCCACCATCATGTAGGCTTAAAATCAGCTAGTTTTAACATCATAACTATTTTGCAAGAATGCAGCCTTGCAGTGCAATTCTCACGAGGCCTAAAAGAAATATACAAAAAAGAGATGATCCCATATGGTGCAAGAACAGTCAAAACATATATAACCAGTGTGGCCCTAATTCAGAAATTAAAAAAGTTTTGCTTGCCAATGTTTCCATGATGCACATAGAATGTCATCGCTTAAACCAAACAGTTATTTAATGGTTTCATCTACAAAAGGGTAATGCATTTAAATGCGAGAACTTGAAATAAAAATGATTGTATTTAAACACAAACAGAAAGAGCTAATAGAATAAGCACAGAAATCTCATTTACGGAACTAAAATACCCGCTGCCAAGGATGCATAAAAGGGTCAATGTACAAGTAAACCATTAAGATATAGAACCATATGCAAAACAAATAATCATTGGTGATGAACAATCCAATTTTCTTGCCAACAAAACGATATGAAAGTAAATTTTCATAGAATCGACCAAAAAATGAAGCAGAAGCATTGCCTTCTGGAATTCAAAGCAGGCAACATGAATCACAATATCTGTTTTCCCCAAAAGGCCTTAGCTCTACACATGAAAAATCCCAGCCCTATTTTCCTAATCTAACCACACAAAAATGTGTATTGACTATAATGTGAAAGAGCAAGCAAATAGCTTCAAATTCCTCAAAATCTATTCCCACTGCACCAATTAATTCCAAAAGCTCCAATAAAACAAGAACAAAGAAATAAAATAATAGGGAATTAGAGTGAAAATTGATGTACCTGGAGGGTCCTGGGCTCTTGGGCCTCCCTAATGGCTTGGACAAGAGCGGCAGTGGCGAGCGCCTCCACGCTCCGATTCCTCAAACAAGTGGCGGAGCAACAATCCCTAAACAACTGGAACGCGTGGTCGGAAATGTCGTGGTCCAGGCCCAGAATGGAGGACACGTCGATGATTTGCATGTACGCCCTCAGATTGTCGACCACAACAGTGGAAGAGGAAGAAGAAGACGACGATGAGGAAGAATAAGATTCGAGAGTGCGCTCAAGCTCGGCGAGGTGGCCGGAGAAGGAAAGGCAGGAGCTGAGGAAGAGAGGGCTGGGCTCGAGGGACCAGGTGGAGAAGGCGGTGATGAAGCCTGTGGGCTCGAATGGGTCCTCTTCGTCGTGGTGGGCCTCGAGGGAGGGCAGGTCGGGGGTGACGAGGCAGAGAGGGTTGTCTTGAGCACGGAGGTGGAAGAGGTGGTGGGGCTGGGACTGCCGCTCCTCGATAACGTGCCCGCACGACGCGCACTCCGTTACGGACCGGCCCGAGCTGGTGGTGGCGCACCGCCCCTGCGCCAAGGAGCAGTACGGGCACTTCATTTCGCGGCTTGCGAGTGAGGGTTGGAGCGGGAGCGATTAGTGGGATGGGCTTCTTCTTAGACGGCCTGGCTTGGTTGGTAAAGCTATCCCATTGTTTTTAATTAAATGCTTCTGATTTTATCATATTTTCTCATATATATTAAGTGAAGTTTGATAAATTTAAAATTTACAATCTTTCAAAAATGATGAGTACGTATTAACTTAAGGGACAAAATCTAATCATAAAAGACCAAGTTTCTTCTAAATTGGGTTTGAAAATTATTTGTATTTTATATACATGTCAATTTAATAAATTAAATTAAATTAAAAGAATTTCTTAAACTCAATTTTGAGCAAAACTTTGTTAATCATAAATTACAATAAGAATGATGCTTACTTTGTTTACTTCTTTGTTTTGTATTTATCTATTACTTTTTGTGCATACGTCTTTATCTTTTCAAATCAAAAGTAAGCCCCACGAACCTCACCTAATTCTCCCTCTTTTCACCTGTGGCTCTACGATTGGCCAATTACAAGCTAATTCTACGGTCCCCGGTGTCCTAAATTCTGAACCATTCCTCATTTTCTTCAGTCAAATGAGTAATGACTAGATCAGGTCAATTGAATTGGCGGGTTCGTACGGGAACTCAACAAGCCTATTTAGATCAGGTGCTGTAGGGCTTATGTAATAACATGCCCAAAGCCCACCTATTCACAATCATATTGTACGGAATCCCCCGTCCACGAAAAGGGCAGCCAGGTGTGTTTTTTTTGTGCTTTACATTGCAGAAGATGCATCAAGAGATATACAAGTCCTACGCTCTAACGCAGCTTCCTTTGATTTTTGAATCAATGCTGTGAAACACTAGAGAAGCCGTGAAAAAAGATAGAAGATTGTGCAGTTGCAGCAAGCACTACTTTCCCTGATTTAGCTGGAACTCATACAAGAGAAGAGAAATGAACCTCAGATAGTGGAAAATATTCTACACAAAGTCAAGAGATGAATGAATGCTAATATATGCTTATCCATGCTAGTAAGGAACTTCTGTTCAGCACAAAAATTCAGAAATTCTTTCTTTTGAAATTAAATAAATAAATCTCATAAAAAAATTTTGTTTGCTAGATTGATCTACTCGATAGTCAATAGGTTGTTCCAGTTCACTCCTCGCCTGGAAAGATTGTGACGGCAAAATTTGGAAGAATAATAACCTAATTAAATACATTGTTTGTCATTGTTATGAAACCAAGTAAGATCCGAGTATGATTTGGCCCACACTACCTTTCACAAACTTTGGGCAGCACATGAGCACCTGTGAGGGTACTGAAGATTTGAATCCTCAAATCCTAAACATCCTTCACCATCATCGATGACCACCTGTCCAGGTCACTACTTCCCTGCCTGTTTCTGCGTGCTTCAAACTCTTACTCAATTCTCGTGCAGTCTGCCAATATAGAAAAGGAAAAACACAGGACCAGAACACTTTTGTTAATATATCTACACAAATCTGGCTCCGGTACCTAAAGCACAGTCTCAAATAATTGGGAAACAAACAAGGATGTGAATTTTTTTATCATTTGCAATCTAATTTTCCAGGTAAAAACCATTTAAAGTGTATGAGTTTCACATAGACAGCAATTCTGAAGTTATACAATGTGAATTCGATACCCTCTCAATGATGCCCTTCCAATGCTAATCCTTACAATCAGGCAGATAGATATGGCACATAACTCTCATAATTTTGAAAGAATACAAGAAATAATCAAAAACCATAATATGACTCTAACACAGATTTAAATGGCCATTGAATTCATCCTAACCAAATTTGCACAATATAAATGGTATTTATCAAGATCAGAAATTGATATCAGAGGGTAAATCTGGAGACAATCATTGGAGCAAATCTGCCATCACCCTGCAGACACTAGCACCCAAAATGTACCGAAATCAAGTTTTTCATAAAATCCAACATGCATAGTGGTCCAGAAGGCTAATCCAAAGTTTTCCATTGCACTGATAAAAAAAAAATCATAGTGGTTAAGAGACAAGAGGATCACAAAGAGTTTAACAAAGCTGAGAATTTTCCTTTGTCTATCATACAGTGCTTACAACTTGAGAATTTCATTGACAGCATAACTATTTTGTCAATAAATTTCTAGTACTTATCCCCAAGAATAACTCATCCGTAAATTTTTTGTAATACGAAATGAAAAAGTAGTCAGCTAAAACAATTGCCCGTCTGCCACTTCCCCCTATCTGTGTAGCCCCAGATAGGACTGTACAGTTTTACAATGTGCTCATCACTTTCTTACATTCTGAACTATGAAAATCCATGGTTCATTGTCCCTCTGGCAGATTGGACTTGCCAAAATAGGCAGATAACTCAGCCCACCCAATGTCCTTGGCTTATAGCTTTTCCTTTAATTTATTAGGAGTACCAAGTCCTGTTAGGTCCAGTAATAACTCCATGCTCTGTGAGACTGTGATCAAACCAAAAAGAGTTGTAGACATAGAAGAGAAGATGGTCCAAACACCCTGGAAGTAGATTTTCACACCTTATTCTTCAAAGTAACTAGAGGGGGAAGAGGAAGATAAACCATAGAACTTTTCCGAAATGGAGATTGTAAAACCTAATGCTGATTTTAGGACTTTGTAACAGGATCTTAATTAGCCTGGCGAACATGTTATGGATCCATAGGAGACTAATAAATTTAGGGTCTTCTGGCCTAGCCCCTCTATGATGTTTAAAATGGACCATCGTAGATAACAGATAAACGGGTGCTTCTCGATGTGCTAACATTTCAAACTTCTTGATCATACAAGATAGTCATGACTACTTGAATCCGCCAGTATGATGAACAGCATTAATGTCATTAGGCATTTGGATAACACAGATTGGCTGGCTAGCCATCATCTCCAGCATCCACTTAGACTATAGTGTTTAAAATTATTGTCCTCAAGATTGCTTTTCGATTGCATGGCAGCAAGGAATTGTTCCACTTTTACATGGTAAAATTCTTAAATCTATTTGACTTGAGAGTTTGTTTTCTTTCTTTGGTGTTTTGCTTGTATACATCTCTTTCTTTTCCGCATTAATGAATTATTACCTTATAAAAAAAATAAAAATAAATAAAAGATAACTTAGATGATAGTGTCCTACATTAAAAGTGGCTTAACCATTCAAGTTATCAAATACAAAAAGGCTGTCAAATTTATAGAGCTTGTGTTGCCCACATAACCTAAAAACACCACCGCTGCCCAACAACAGGGAACAAATCATAAAGAATTTACAGCTAAGATGATTGTTATGTCACTGTACTTGTCAAAAAAAAAATGATTGTTATGTCACTGCGTAAATTTTCAATTGGGAAAAGCTGGTTCTCAGCAACAGATGAAGGCTCATGAAACATTTTCAGATCGGAAAAAAAGTACATATTAGTCTTGGAAGGAAAATAGTACAATTTAGATACGATGTAGATGGATATTCCAAAGTAAATATAGAAATGATGGAGACTAATTGGAAAAAAGAAAGAGAAAACAGGGGGAAAACATCTTCAAGCATTCAAGTTAAGTGAAAACACATAAATCACCAAAGTTTAGTGAAAATGATAAATCTTGCAATTAATAAAATAATACAATCAATCACAACGAGAATAAAAGGCTATTCTAGCCCAATAACAAGATCAAAAGAAGTTCATAACACTGAGATTAAACTGATTAGGCAAAATAGTATCAAAATAATCTCAGAATAAATGCATAAACATCAAATCCAAAACTAGTCAGAATTTGAATCATGTGGCAAAGGCTACCCCATTCCCAACATCAACCAAGGTAAGGGTTATTAGAAAAGCTTTTTTTAAATGTTTGACCGTAGTCTAGACTCTATAGCAGGTCACGATTCTAACTTAAAAACAACGGAAACAACAATACATCTGAACTTCCACACCGGATCGAACAAGTTTTGTAACACCCCCGGCCCACTAGGGCTGGCCTGCACAATCTAAGTCCATCACCCTGGGCTAACCTATGGAATAAACTAGGGCTAAGGTAGGGAATGTTACAAGTTTAATTCCTAGTCCATAATTACCACCCTTCTCTTTCATTCCAAAACTACATTTTGCCACAAAAGGAATGAAAAGCATTATCCTCTACCTCTTAGTATATGGGGTCGCTGAACAAGCACTTGGACTGTTAAATGAAAACAAAAACTAACAATGCAATTCATTCGACTTCCAAATTATAAAAACTCTCATATTGGGAATGAGGGAAACAATGCTAGTTGTGGATTATAGAAATATAGCACCAACCATAAAAATCAATCTCAATCCCCAATGTCGAATAATAATTCAGCTGAAATCCCTAAATTAAGCGCTCAAGCAAGTGACAATCCACAACGCTAAGACGAAGAAGAATGAGAGAAGAATTACGAACCGTTGATTGGACGGGAGGAGGATCGAGATCAATGGAGCGTACGGACATCTTAGCAATCTCAGTAACGGCAGCCTCTCTGACGCCAGGGGCGTCGCTGGTCAAATCCTCGTAGGCAGCCTCGAAGGCCTCCTCCCAGAACCTCGGTAATCTGATCCGACGGCTGTTGGTGTACACGTTCCACATGTGCCTCACCACCTTCTCCCTCTCCTCCATTTCCTGTACCCCAAATCAAATCGATCAAATCCCCCTCAAAGATCCAACCCCAAACACACACGCAAAAAAAACAAACAAACAAACACAAATGCTTACGAGGACGTCGAGATCATCGTGGATGGGGCTATCGAAGTCGTCGGAGAGGCGGTTGAGGTTACCGGCGGACCAACGGAGCGTGACGGTGCCGGTGAACATGGACCACAATGCTAGCAACAAAATGGCCGCCAATGCCCAGAACTTGTACCGGCATTTACCAAATAGACTCGAATCCGAGCTTTCTTTCTTGGAGTTAGCCGTCGTAGTTGGAAGGACATCGTCATCCTTCATTTCGATCAGGTAAACAGCGTTGGAAGTTTTGGGGTTGGATTTCAATAATTTGATTCGGTTAAACACAATTTTCTAAATTCAGTGTTGGTCTGAGGTGGACTCTCAGATTTGAAAGGGAAAAAGCGTCCGATGCGAGAGAACTTTTTGCCGTTTCGGGGAATAGGTGAGAAGCCACTCACTCAATTCTATGTATTATGTATATTATTATGCGGGCCACCGCATTATATTATTATTGATTGCCTTGACTTTAGTTTTTTTTTTTTTAATGCAGTACAAGGGAAGAAGGAAAAATACACTAAAAACAAAGGCCCATACAGTTAGTTTGACGTATGTAAGGATTGAGTTGGCCCAACTGAATGGGCTCAAGGATTGAGTTGGCCCAACTGAATCTCAAGAAAAGGCCGTCAGTAAGCAACTATTTGAAGGGATAGTCGAATGGCATAAATTTTATACAAATTAGTTTATAAGAGCATTTTTTATGGAAGAGTCAAACGTTACTTTTATTTAAAATAATTATTTAAATGTTTAAAAAATCTCCTATATTAGATTAGCAAAAAAAATGTAAAATAGATATTTGATTGGAATAGCTAAAAAAAAAAGCTAAATGTAGCAGCACTTTTTAAGAAAGCCATTTTATTTTTTATTGTTTCTCACTTGTTTTCTTTTTTTTCCAAATATTTTCCTACTTTTTCTCTACATGTTTTTTTTTTTCTCAAAACTTTTTCCATTTTTCCTTTTACATGTTCTCTTTTTTCCAAAACTTTTCTTACTTTTAATAATATTTAAATGATACAGATAAAAATATAGCTAATCGAATGTAGGAGACGTTTAAAAATTCATTAGCTAAACTAGATAAAATACATTTTGTAAAGCCATTTTGCATAAAAATTTAGCTCCTCCATTGGGAATGCTCTCTTACTTTATAAATTAGTTTTTATATGTCTTTTAAGTATGTACATTTTATTATAAAAAAAAAAAAATACATGTAATTAAAAAATTATATATTTCTCATATTAAGAACACGTCACTTTTAAAAATTGGTTTCTAAAAAAAAATATATATTGGCTAAAAATTATTGGCAATTTAGCTAATAGCTAAATTGCCAATAATTAATTTGCTATTCAAAAGAGAAATTCACTTAAAAAAAAATAAATAAATTGGAATGCTACTTTAAAATGAATTAAACCTCAAACCCTCTACGCAATTCTATACTTTACTTAAATATACTTTTTTATTTTTTATTCTCTCAAGCATAAAAAATTAAATAACATTTTTTGGCTATTGATATTTAAAGAGCTTTATTGACAAAATTTTAAAGAAAAATCAAATTCAAAGAATCCTCTAAGACTAAATTTACTATCTAGACATGTTTCTATTTGTTTGTAGCGAACCGTTCAAATTGTATGAACAATGTGTACGTACAAAGCATACATTATAATATTTTGGGAATAATAAATATGATGCTTAAGAGTAAACCAATGAGAAACTCATATTCCCAAAAATATTATCACATTCCTAATTATTTTCAAATGTGGTAATAATCACATTCCTAAAAATCCAAATTTCCAAACATTACATTCTTAGAAATGTGGATGCAATGCAAACATTAACAAACACAAAATAATTGTTTAAACAAAAAATAAAAACCACCATTTAAAAAGTATTAACAAAAAGTTAAATGACTTATTAAATCATTAATTAGTTATCCTAAAACCTTAAGCGGATAAAAAATTATTAATTTAACCATTTAATTAATATTATAAACAAAAGTATTTACACTTTTTTTTTTTTTTTTGTTCACTTAATACTCCTCAATTACCGAATACATTAATATTTTCTTTATTTTCTAGATCAGCAGGCGGCATAAAGCTTTCCATTGTCAAACCCCATATGTTGAAATCCACCTCTTCAATTTTCCACGTCTCTTCCAACTCCCTCTTGTGGTTGGCAGAATGCTCCCCATATCTGAAAACTGTGACGTGGGTCTTGCCGCTATGCGCAATATTTACACCATCGACATATTTATAATCCTCCATCACCGACTCCGTGCTCGTCTCCCAGAAAACGTCTTCGTCCCCTCTGGTTTTCATCCTGAGTAGCCTCGAGTCCTCAAATTGAATCAGGAGGCCGGAGCGTTGGCTGAAGTAGCCCCATATTGTGTGGTGGATGATATCGTAGTTTGGACCGCTTTGGGCCTCGCGAATTGCTGGGCTCGTCTCTAGCTTCAGAATGAAGCAATCCTCATCGTTTATTATCCTCTCTCCAATACACAGTGCATCTATAAATAAGTTGGCTGTGGCCCTTGGGTCCAATCCCTGCCCCAAAAAAAAAAAAAAAAACTCTAGTAATATTATTGTAATAACCGACAACGAGCGAAGAAATGGATGGATTTGAATCTTCATCAATTTATTGTCTTGATTGCCCGCAAATATGAAAGAGTTTTTATAAAGTTAGTGTCAAGCAATTGGGTGGGTGGCTTAAAATTTGCTTGGTAGGTGAGTTTTATATAAGCTTTCTCACAATTATTTTCCGAATTGCTAGCAATTCAACAACAAAATTGTTGTCAATTTCTAATTAAAGGTTTGAAATTTTCTGTTTGAATTTAATAAAATTCTTACAATTGTGAGAGACTCAATATCTCTTTTGTTGAGTTGTCTGAGTACCTGTTTGGGCATATGGACCTTAAGTGAGCCCCATCAGGGATTTTCACAATTGCAGAAAATTCTTGAGATTCCAATAATAAGAAATTATAAGGAATCCCGATTTATGGTAAAATTCCCCAACGTATTGACTTAATTTTCCCATAGATTTGCAATTGTAGCCAATTGTCAATTCTTTTTTTTTTTTTTTGGTTCCTTTAAATTTAATGGGGAAAGATTTTGGGTTTTATCTAAAAGAGAGGGATGGTTGTTCTCATTCTATACTCTAATCATCTAATGATGTCGTTTGATATGGAAGAGAAAACGACTATGTATATATATATAACAAGAGTATTGTTAATTAGGAGTTGTACAAATTTTATTACAAATTTGTTATAAACTAATGTAATTATATCACTTTAGTTACTAAATAATTAAATTTATTTTATTATTTTTCCTCTTTGAAGAGATGTATAGATATTGATCACGTATACTAAGCTAGACATGCAAGATCGTAGCTAGAAGAAGAAGGTAAATTATTTGGTAAGATAGATAAACCTGTAGAAAACGGCGCAAGGGTCTGGGTGGACCTTTTGAAATGGGTGTGAGTTGATTAGAGGAATGCCGCCATGAAACCTTTCCATTGCTTCCACAGCTTACCTTGCAGCCGGAGACGACAAGCTCTAAGCACCACAAGTCCGGATTCTTCTGCCAAAGCACAAATCCGCCAACCTCCTGGGTGCTCTTTTTCACCTCTATACTCTCGTACTTCCCTTGGTGAAAATCCGACGCTCTTATCTTCACCTGCCCGGTCACACACATGCTTCCCACTGAGTTTAATGCCGGTTGCCCTCCCGTTGCTGCTGTGTACTGTTGAACGATATATTTAGCCGTTGAAGCTTCCTGTACGTAAGAACAACAAGCAACCACGATATATATTTATATATGGGTTTTTCCTTACG
Source organism: Corylus avellana (assembly GCF_901000735.1). Taxonomy (NCBI): domain Eukaryota; kingdom Viridiplantae; phylum Streptophyta; class Magnoliopsida; order Fagales; family Betulaceae; genus Corylus; species Corylus avellana. Next base: position 1,096,354 of record NC_081547.1, read on the forward strand.
GATAAGATCAGCATAAAAACAGCAACTCTCAAGACGAATTTTACTACGTTGATGTTTCATCTGATGGCTTCTTCATAAATTATTTGTGTCTAATTTATTAGCCTATACATAAAATAGTTTTCAAGTGATATAAACAAAAATAATAAAGTTTACATAGAGAAACTATATTGTAATTGAATCTCAATTTTGTTGAAATGACAAGTTCATTGTCACAGGTTTCGATTTGAAAAATTGACTTACAGGTTTTCTTTGGTTTTTTTTTTTTTTAATCAATTGACCTTAAACTTGGTTTATTAATTATCTCAAAAGATTAAGCTAATTGAATAATTTAATTAATTAGTATTTTAACAATTCCTTGAAGTATGGATTCAAATCCCTCCTAAACAAATAAGGTTTGACAAGTAGAGTATTTAATTAAAATTAAAATTACCGAATAATACTAGTGATGATCTTTTTATTATCTCAAAATTAATGCAAAATAAAGAAAGATATATATACATTAAACTCTTACAATGGAACAATCTTTGACAGGGCGGTGGATTGAGTGTCCCAGTTGGACCTGAAGGGGGATGAGTGGGGATCCGACAAGGTAAAGGAGGAAACGTAGCTCGTTAAAGCGTCCGGCAATGACCGGCGAAGACCATTTGTCGGAAGTTTGAGCTCTCATCCACGTGAGCATGTTTTGCCACCGTAATGTTACGTTAGTCCCCATGCTTGTGAACATTTCTTCTGGTATAGGGACCTCAAGAACCGTCTCGAGGCCATCTTCTCGATCGATATTCGGACAAAGTCTCCTCATGATCGAAAGAATGAGTTGGTACGTAGGAGAGGCAATAAGAAGGGGGAAGAGAAAAAGAGAGAGAGAGAGGGGGTTAGATCAATCAAAGGCTTAAAGGTACGCCTTTCTCCCTCAGGGAAAAAAGAGGGGCCACGAGGGAAAATGGGAATGAGAGGATGGGGTGGGTGTGAATTTGCCTTAAGGCTCTCCTTTCTTTTAGGTGTCGTGTGGGCAAAATCAATAGAAGAATTTGATTGGTCCACTGGGCAACTCAGCCTTTACTGTGGTTGCATTCACGTTCTGATCTGCAATTTTTTTTTTTTTTTTTTTTCTCTCTTTGCTTTGTTTTTATTTTATTTTATTTTATTTTTTCTTTGTTTATTTCAACTTAAAATATTTTCTGAAAAATCATTTTTTTATTAGCATGGAAAATTATTTTTAACTTTTCATTAAATAGTTTTCTTTTTTTAAATCGTAAACTATTTTTTGAATTTAAGCTTCTTCTTATACACATCCTCTTACATTTTATTTTTTATCACCGTTGGAAGATGTCAGCTGCCACTGGAATCCGCCAACTGCCAAGGATCGTCGCCCGCTATCACTGATTTATGAACAAAATGCTGAAAAAATGATTTTTGATGAGCCTTAATTAAAAAAAAAAAAAAAAAATCCTTTTTTTATTCTCTCTATTTTAGTTTCTCACTTTTTCAAAGCACCTATATATACTTTTTTTTTTTTTTTTTCATTTGATAGGCATCATCTATTTTTAGGCTAAAGTAAGTAGCTAGCCAGATGCAACTACTTTTACCACCCAAATTTGCATTCCATTTAGCCATATTTAGCACATGATTGGCTACTAGGCATCCAATATCATAAATTCAAATTGGTAGATGGACCCTTCGCCCATCAAGATGGATCAAGCTCAACTCTGGTTACAAGTTCTTTCAGTTTTACAAGCCCAATCAAGGGGGAATAGGTTCTCGGTTTAGATATTGTTTTGTTATTTTTTGCGATATATATATATATATATATAGTGTCGTGTTATTTAAAAACATTAAATGACATAAAAATATATATAATTAAATTTGTAAAATTTAATATGTACCTTGAAATAAAAAAGATCCTTAATTATGCGGACCGAGTCACCGTTGTTTGGTGTAAATTTAGATCTAATATTACTTTCTTTCTTTTTTAAAGTTAGATGTAATTAGAGGTAAGTTGCTAATTTCCTAGTTCTGTTTAAGATAATATTTGGAAAAAAAAAGAAAAAAAAAAACTAGTTTTTTTTTTTTTTTTGGATCAATATTATTTTCCTGTAATTACAACATTATGTGGTCATCGTTTTTTTTTTTTTTAAGAAAAAAAAAAAAGAAATTGAAAATTTGTGTAGAGATAAACGTTAAATTCTAGTAATTGAACTTATCTTTGACTAAAACTGTGCATATAGAATCAGAGATAAAGTGGGGGAAATGCAATGAAGGGGGTGATGCTGTTTTCTTTATTTTTTATTTTTGGTTCTTTTTCTGTTTGTGCGTGTCGTGGGCATGATTTATAGCTCCATCTGATTGATTAATTTTCTATATTAAGGCCCAACCCATTTGTGATTTCTTTTTATTTGCTTCTTAACAGGCTGATCTCAGGACTAAAGCCCAAAAGTGTGCCCAGAAAAGCAATCAAGTGGTCTATGAACCATTCGTGGCCGCATTCTAAATTGGCCGTCAATTCTTTCTTTCATCGGATTAAGAGCGAGAAAAACTCTTATTTATAATTTACTTATTTATTTCATTTATTTGAATAGAAAAAAGATGATACCACAGTCTAGCTAGCCGAAGAAATATTAAAATATTAATTAAACAGTTAAATTTATAATTTAAAATTTCAAAAATAATTGGTGATTTAATAGAAAGGATGATGTAGCGGACTATATATATATATACACCCAAAAGGGCATAAAAAATAAAAAATAAAAAAAATCCACCTCACCATAACGATTCGCTAGTCATCATCTTTGGAAAATGTCACAACTTTGATGAATAAAAGTATAGAGCAAGGTGTCACAAAAGAGGGTCCATGCATTTAATTGAAGGTAATTTCTGCACTAGGTTTTATAGAAAGCAATATTGGGATATCATATACATTTTAATAGGGGTCTCACAAGCCTTCTGTGAAAGGTTTGTTTATATATATAAACATATGTACATAAAACTTCTATTGGTACTGATGCCTCATGGGCTGAGATTCTATGGCAACTTCCTTCTCCTTTTTCCCAAAGAGCACCTCAATCTCTTCCAAAGTCTTCCCCTTGGTCTCTGGCAAGAAGAAATAGAAGAACACCATAGACAACATACCAAGGCCACAAAACATGAAGGCGGCTCCGCCCATTGTCATTGCTTTGTAAATTGAAATGAAACTAAACGAAACCGTTGCATTCATGAGACGATTCACAGCCACCCCAATGCCAACGCCAAGCGCCCTCACCCTGAGGGGGAATATCTCGGAGAGATACACCCACGCGATGGGCCCAATCCCCATAGAAAAGAAGGCAACAAATGTATAGACGGCAATAATGCTGACGATCAGCGCCCACATCAGCTTCTCTTTTGTGTTCTCCACCATGGTGAGGGCAAACCCTAATACTGCTAAGGCTATAACCATACCCGATGTGCCTATCATCAACAGTGGCTTCCTTCCAACTCTGTCAAGAAGAAACGTAGCCACAGATATAAACACCGTCTTCGTTATCCCTACCCCGACAGTTGCAAGCAAGAGCTTTTTCTTGCTGTGGACTCCGGCTGCCTTGAAGATTCTTGGACTGTATAACAGAATCGCCTCAATGCCCGTTGCGTGGTCGAAGAAATGAAGTCCAACTGCTGCGAATAAAATCCATCGGACGGAGGGTGTAGGCCTTAGCAACAGCTCTTTCCAAGCTCCTCCGCCCTGTTCCTCGTTGGAACGCTTTACAAAATCGCCTGTGGTGTTTTCATCGATCCCTGCTGCAGCTTTGATGTCCTTGAACCGCATCTCGGCTTCTTCTTCACTGCTGCATATCTTCAACAACATTTTCTTGGCTTCACCTGTTAGAATATAAGAGATCCATGTTTTAACATAGTTATAGCATTCTCGTCCTGAAGCTTTCTACTCTATTTTAAACTTAATTTTATCAAAAAAAGCTCTTCAAATACCAAGTTTAAAAAAGTGAAAGCTATTTAGTTTTTTAATCTTATATATTCATTTTCCTCTCATCTATCTAAAACAAAAAAATAATTAAAAAAATAAGAAAATAATAATATTTAACTAGAATATAGAAAGATACAGAGAATTTGATATTTGAATCATTTTAAAATTGACTCTTTAAATTTAAAAATATAAATTTTTCTCTTCAAATTTAACTTTTATTTAAAGATTAAGTTCAATATGGCTGCTCTTACAAAGCATAAGTCTTCAATTTAAACCTTATTTTTTTCATTTACTTTTATTTTTAATTAAATATTCCACATGTTAAGCTCTCTTATTATTATTTTTTTTATAAAAAAAAAAAAACAAAACAAAAGGGCCTTTCATTGCTGCTGGTGGGGTTTTACGCATTTTCCATAAATTATTAAATTATGTTTTTGTATGAGATTTAAGTTTTTAGAATTATAAGTACCTAAACGGCCTTTCATTGTAAGCCACCTGGGAGACTCAGGCATTTTGAGGATGCCTATAGCCAAGCCAAGCGAAGGGATTGCTGCAACACCAAGCATCATCCTCCATCCAAGTGTCAGACTCAGTTTGGCGAAGAAGAAGTTTGAGACATAGCCAAGTAAGATGCCAAAGCTAATGGCCATGTCCGGAAGGGAGGTCAGGAAACCGCGGGATTTAGGAGGAGAAATCTCCGCAGTGTAAACAGGTGCAATCATAAGTGCAAAGCCGACGCCAATCCCAGCAATGCACCTTCCGGAAAGTAGTACCGGATAGTTCGGGGAATAGCCCATCAGAACCGAGCCGACCAAGAAAACTATGGCGGCCGCAACAATTGTGTAACGACGACCGATATAATCTGAGAGTCTCCCGGCTATAAGTGAACCCACCAGGGCGCATAGGTTTAGGATTGCGGCGAGGACTGACACTTGGATGTCATTGATTTTGAGATCTTCTTCTATGAATATCATAGCACCACTCATAACACCAGTATCTGTATATCAAAGAAGGAGAAAGATTAATTAATATTTTTATCAGAATATATATAATTCAAGTTGTTGCATGTCATGATGGAAAACTTTGGTTTTGATTAAAAGACATCGATCATATATAGTTTTCGTCCGACCACTATAGACAAGCAGTCTGATGAGCACTGAATATTATGGAGAAAGAGAACTCACCATAACCAAATATTATGGAGATCATAGAGATAACTATAGTACAGGAAAGAGCATATTTGTTCATCTTTTCTTCATCACCCTTTTCCCTTGCTCCCGCAGTCATTGCAGCTGGTTAGAGAGGCAATTGAATAAAGATAGAGGGATTGGAATAATATTGAAAAGATTGGTGCCCTTTGTCGAGGTAAATAACAGGGAATATATATGATCAGGGGGAGTGGGAATTTTCAGAGGGAGGTTTGATGGACAATTTCCTAAGGCTCTCCCTCTTTATAGCTAGCTGTCAAGCGGGAAAACTATAGCTGGATTTGGTTGCCTAAATATATATATATATATATATCGATTGATCATCCATTCATCCAGTCTAGATTGAATTGCTTACGTGGATTGGGATTGATTAGGGTTCATATATAGGTTATTCTATCCAGTAAATTTCTTCAAATATTAACTAATTTTGGTTTGTAATCCAATGGATGTGATTTTACCATATTAACAGTTACTATTTTCAAATTATGAATAAATAATATTGAGTTATTAAAAATATCTACTAAATATAATTGTCCTAAAAATCTTAATCCAACTTGGAGGCTCCAAATTATGTGCGTTGACAAGGGACAAAAATTCCAACTGGTCTCCAAGTTATTGGCGACTTTTACTCTTGTTTTGGCAAGCCTGCCTATCTACATATATACTCATTTCTATTTAAACTTTGAAGATTTTAACAACTTTTGAGATAAATAATAATTTTTTTATTATTATTATTATTATTATTATTATTTCTAATGGTGATTTAACATGATTTTTATTTTTTTCTAATTGATTTAACATGATTGATAGTAAACAAGACCCACTCATGTAGTCTTCTTCGCATCGATTAATATTCTTAGAAAAAAAAAAAAACCAAGCTTTTATCTAGTCGAGTGGATTGGCTTAAATTGTTAAAATAAAAATTAAATGATTAAATTCAGATATTCTTGTTAGTTTAAGCTTTTAAAACAAATAATTATTTAACATGATCTCTAGTAATTTGTTGTCCAAATTGGGGTAGTATATTATTAGAGAGTCCATATAAGAGCAATTGGTCCAAAAAAAATTTGGGTTGCTCAACTACCTATTTGGATAGATGAGTTTCATATAGACTTTCTCAATTCAAGTTAATGGATATCATTTTAGGCATTAAAAAGACAAAAAGCTGAGGAACTTTTTTCCTCTAAAGGAAGTCTTTTTTGTTTATTTAAAAAAAAAGGTGAGTTGACACTTCCACATTAGCATAATGGGATATTGCCATATTGGTATATAATATTACTATTTCTTCAATTAAGGGGAGATCAAATAGTAAGATAAAAGTCCTCAAGAGGTAGTTCAATCGGCTAAGACCACGTTTAATGAAGCAGATGTCACTAGTTTGAATCCCCTTCCTCCTCTTATGAGGACATGTCAAAAAATAAAATAAAATAAAATAACTTTTCCTGTACCTAAATTAATCCGCTCCTATATATATTTGATTAGGAACATAAAAATACTATATAAATGCTTGCATCATTTAATGAATTTCGACCATTTGAAGTACAAGGAATATATATAAGAAGGTTTATTATATAACAACCGTTGATCATCAATATTCAGCCCTACACTCTTCCAACTGAAACAAACATACATAGGATATATGTAGTTTAACATAGAACATAGTTTCACTAAATGACACAACATATTACACATTGCTTCTTTGCTGAACTTCTATACCTGTATTTCTAGGCCTTGCGTTTTTGCTGAACAACGTCTCCATCTCTTCCAAAGACTTTCCCTTTGTCTCCGGCAAAGAGAAATAAAAGAACACCCATGCCAGCACAGAGATACCAGCAAACATAAAGAAACTCCCACCTATCGTAATTGCTTTGTAAATTGAAATGAAACTCATAGAAACCGTAGCATTCATTACCCTATTCACAGCAACCCCAATACTTGCCCCTTGTGCCCTCAACTTCAGAGGAAATATCTCAGAGCTATACACCCATGTTATCGGTCCAAGCCCTATAGAAAAGAAAGCCACGTATACATAAATAGCAACGATGCTAAGGCTCATTGCCCACAAGAGCTTGATCTCCTTTGATTGCCCTGCCATTGTTAAACTAAACCCTAATACTGTTAGGGCTGCAATCATGCCCCCTGTGCTTATTAGAAGAAGTCGTCTCCTCCCAACTCTGTCGATCCAAAATGTTGCCATAAATATAAATGCAGTCTTTGTAAGCCCTACACCAACCGTGGCAAGCAAGAGCTTGTCCTGGTCAGTGATCCCAGCTTTCTTGAAGATTCTTGGACTGTATAAAACGACTGCCTCTATGCCTGTCGCATGCTCAAAGAAGTGAATACCGATTGCCGCAATCAAAATCCGGCGGACGGCGGGAGAAGGCGTAAGCAAAAGTTCTTTCCAAACCCCTTCACCGCGCGCCTTTCTGGAAAGTTTGACGACATCCTCTTGGCAGTTCTCGTCGATTCCGGCAGCCGATTTTATGTCACGGATACGGGCTTCGGCTTCTTCTTTAGAGTTGGATACAAGCAACAATACTTTCTTGGCGTCTCCCAGACGGCCTTGCATTACTAACCATCTTGGGGACTCGGGCATTTTTAGAATGCCAAAAGCCAAGGCAAGTGAAGGGACTGCAGCAATTCCTAGCATCAATCTCCAGCCAAGTTTCAAAGCCATTTTTCCGAAGAAGTAATTGGATAAATAGCCGAGTAAGATTCCAAGACTGATGCAAAGCTCCGGTAGGGAGGTTAGAAAGCCTCGGGACGATGGAGAGGAGATCTCTGCCGAGTAAACGGGAGCTATCATGAGCGCAAAGCCCACACCAACCCCGGCGGTGCACCTTCCAGTCATTAGGATTGCGTAAGTTGGGGCGTAGCCCATCAAAATTGCACCAAGCAAGAAAATGATGGAGGCTAAGACAATTGTGTAGCGGCGCCCGATGTAGTCTGATGTTCTTCCTGCGACGAGGGAACCTACTAGAGCACATAAGTTCAGGATTCCAGCTAGGACTTCAACTTGAGTGTCGTTTATTTTTAGATCTTCCTTTATGAATATCATGGCTCCACTCATTACACCAGTATCTGCACAAGAAAATGAAAATTATATATATACTTTCACTATCCATATATATAGTTAGGATTTTGATGTAAGTTTCGTTATAAGCTAGATTTGTATAATATATGATATATAGGAGATCATTTGTAACTCATATATACATTATGGAGGGATATGATTCATCTAAAAATTTACTGGTTATTTTTACTGTCACGTCAAGTAATGTGCACATGAGAGTGTTAGAGTAGAAGTACTGTGTGTAGCATTTCTCTAATTAAGGAGGTTATTTACCTTTTTTTTTCTCTTTTTTTTTTAAAAAATTTAATATTAACTTAAGTTCGACAAAAATTAAGCAATGAGCTCTTAATTAAGATGGATTTAATAATTTACCCTTATGAATTTTAATTAAATAAGATAAATAAAAAATAATAATATATCTCAGTATATATTATCTAGACTCCAAGCCATAAAGAGTTAATAATCCAGTAATGTTGAACAGCATTGTTTGTGTATGTATTTGTTTACTACTACTATATATATATATACTTTTTTTACCTCAAAAATGATTACTGTGATCCTGTACAAAAACGAACATAATCCGAACAACCCATATGAATCCAGTAAAAGATCTAGCTAGAGAGAGAGTTTACCGTAACCAAATATAATGGAGACAATAGAGGCAACTATAGCACAGGCACAAGCATACATATTGAACCTCGTCTGCTTTTCTCCGCTACCATCCTCCATCGAATTCGAACCCATTGATACGAAAGGCTGAGGCTCCTCCCGTCTGTGTGTGTCTGCGAGAGTACGATATTCCTTCTGTGTATGACGGTCTGGTTAATTTGTGTCTCTGTCTGAGTATGATCGATCCTTCTGTGGCCAATGCTCTGTCATTATATAGAAGAAGACGATGAGCGACATACGAGAGAGTAAAATAATTAACGCTCCTAATCTTGTACAGTTCTCGTGGTACCCCACGCGCGGTACGTACGTAGTGTTTGGTATGATATGGAGATATCTTCCCGATTTCATGTCATGGCAATAGTTCATATCTGAGTGAAACAAGCATTAATGAGAAGAAATTGGAGTTAGGTTATCTCTACCTAATCACCAGACTTTAAATCCGTCATTCTCGAAATTTTAACCGTTCTTATCTTCATTGGCTCTTGCAACGTAACTTTGGATAAGAATGAACAGTAACTACTTACTCGTAGCATTTCCTTTTCTCTATATATAATACAAATCATTATTTCCATTAAAAAAAAAAGAGGTTTATTTTAGTATTTTTTTAATTTTATTTTTGAAGTGCTCGACATAAGTCACTTAAAAGGTGTTATATCCGTTAGTGTGATAAATAAATATAAAAATTAACATTATCCAAGAGATAAAGAATGTGAATGCAGCCACTCGATGAGGTAGAACCGTAGAAGTCCCATCCTTTATATTTTGCTCTCCATATAAAAAGTTAAGGTTCCGCCTTTTTTTTTTTATTAATATTTATTTTAAATTTCACCTAGCACGAACAATATTGCACTAAACCTGTAAAGACATTAACCAAGTGGAAGGCCGGTGCGCGAAGTGGTGGATCATATCGTCAGCTAAAAAGCGAATCGCTTACTCCACGTACGAAATGAGGGGCTGACGAAAGATTCAAGCATGACACGTACGTACGGATTCGAAGGTGTTGATTTGGTCAAACAAGCCACCTATTTTTTCTGGTGTAGGACGAGAAAAGGCGAAGATACATGCATGGTAGGTTTCAGTGGAAAAAGGTTTGGTGAATACATGGTCATCACACAACCTTTTTTTTTTTTTTCTTAGGAACGCTGATCTACAACTTGTTGATACGTACGTAAGACACTAAATTTGTCTTTATTTAAGTTTATGATGATACTTGTCAGAAAATTATAAAGGATGACAATCAATCGACTTTCTAAAGCATTGGGAAAATATGGATTCAATAATAAAGGGAATGTATGGATTCAAATAAGTTGAAAGTTTCGTTCCCAATGTCGTTCAATGAATGTTAAGTCATAAAAATGTTTTACAAAGTTGATTCTAGCTAGTTAATATGTAGATTCTATGTTATTGTAAAGCAAAGAATGGTACTTCTTCTACTTTTATCCTTTGATATCTCAAAATATAAGCCTTCATATTATGAATTTCAAGGGTGAAAAATTCAAATTCTAGGTGATAAAAGGCTATGTTTGGTTCCCTTTCCAATAAGGGAAAAGCTAAAAACAATAAAGAAAATATATCTTGCTTAATTTTCCTCAAACCAGTTTTTATGATCATTATATTGCATTTTTTTTATCGTATGGAGGGTAATTTTACAATTTGGGTTGAGGAAGGAGGACGTTAATTACAACTCCGATAATAGATTAGGAGAGACATTCCAAATTGAAACATTGGAAGGACAATATTGAAAAAAAATATGATAATTAGAGGGAGGTACAAGTAGATAACCCTAATTAATTATTTCTTATTAGTGGAGGTTGTTAAAAGATAAAGGTGTGCCAAATATATATATATATATATATATATATATATATATATATATATATAAAATTTACCTTTTAAAGATAAATTAAATAGAGTAATAGTCGGCTACACACTCGTGTGAAGACCCACCATCAAGGGGGATTGTATTGTCTAATAACCCTAATAAACCTAACTTTGCCCACCACCTTTTTGATAAGGTATGCTAGATTTGACTGATCAATCTTAGAAAAGTTGGCTTCCCACCGTCGTGAAGATACATCCTTCACATTGGCTCCAGAATGGGCGGGCAAAGTTCAGCAAGTACTGGCTGTACTTCAGAGAACCGACTGATTGATCAATACATTCAATATAGCCTATATATTTACTTCCTTTATGAATGACTAAAATCTAAAATTCAACGATAAAATCTTTATATCCAATTTATATCGAACTATAAAATCTTTGCTTGGGATATGATGTCGGGACACCCATGATGGGGGTGTGGTCGATCTCAAAACCAAAAAACACAACATTCATAATTCTTTTCAAAATAAAAAAATTGAGGTAAGATACGAGAAAATACTAGAAAAAATAATTAAAATAAAAAACCTTTTATGCCATTATTCCAAAGACCGGCTGCACAGAGAGAAGGAACGTACCTTAAAGAAACATAGTGGAGATCATGGAGGCAAAGACGGCAATGGCACAAGCATACTTGTCGAACGTTGTGTGGTTTTGGCCGGCACCAACCTCCTCCATTATATCTATTGTAGCTTTCTCTTTTTCTTTGCGATATCTGTGCTTAATTTGTATATATAGATATGATTGTGTGAATATATATATATCGATCTTCAATAAAGCACTCGTATAGTTTTATAGGGATAAGTTTGGGTGAGATATCTATTCCAACTTATTAAGATTATATTATTTAAAATTAAGATTATGTAATTATTTGAAATTAATTAGGATTAATGAGTTCTTATCAATTTAGCAACCAAAGATTTTCCCAACAAGCACAGAAAAACCAAACCCACGATCACCCAGAAACGCCGGAAAAAAAGTACCTATCACAATATTTCAGACATATATAATTAATTACAAAAAGCGATCTGATCAAAATCTGATGCATATATGAAACGTTTCTATATTTGTCATATCTTTGCTATTATAAAATTTGTTCCATTAATCTTTTATGTAAAGTATTTTCAGATACCCACAAAACGATCTGATCATCGAGCTCTTATATGCCTTTTTAATGTTATTCAATAATCTTAATTTTCACTCAACGCTTCCGTAATAAGATCGAAGGAAATACTCTACATATTATATCTCCAATCCATTCATTTCCATCCACATTTTAGTATTTTCTTAAAGTTCACTTACCTTTTTCTCTTTAATATTATTTAAATAACCTTTTTCCCTACCTCCTAAAATCACTCTTGAATGTCTAGAAAAGGTATTACACTTCACATCCCTATCCATTTGGCATGTACATGTGACGAATATTGTAAAATACATAAAACATTCTATAGTGGACATGGATGTGATAAGATGTAAAGAGTAACAATTTTTCTTTCATTTATGTACACAAGATACGTGTTTGCTCATCCTATAAACATAAAATTGACATAACTAACTATCATAAATTTCATAATAAATTAATATATATAAAATAAAAAAACATACCAAAATTCATTACTTCTTTAATTCTTCTTTGAAAAGCCTAAACACCAGAAATCGGTTTCTCTCGCTTGACCCACTTAAGGTACACAGAGATGATAGAAATTGCGTACATTTATAGGGTAGAGAGATGACCGGTTTCTTTCATTCCTTTATAACTCAACTTAGGAAACCGGCCACTTCTCTTAATTAATTAACCAACTGTTTTTAAAGAATATGATTAAATAATCTCATAACTTTAGGAGTCTAATAAATACTCATATGTAACATGTCATGTCAAACATTAATTTTAAAAACTACATTACTTTTAGAGGGACAGAAAGACAACAATAATATTTTTAGTTTCTTCTAGCATTACTCTTTCACCTTTTATCTACTACTTTTTTCTCATTCAACTTTTGTCCTAGGTTTGTGGAATCTTCTAAGGATTAAAAAAAATATATATAATAGAACAAAATTTTTCTTCAAATAAGGTTAGAAGGGATCTATTGAATTTGAACCTGATACATTTAAGAAATTTTTTCTGACCTAATTTATTAGACCAGAAATAAAGATGGCCCACGACTTCCCTAGACAATTGTGGCCCAAAAAAATCCACCCTGGGATTTTCAAATTGGATTTAAGTTCCCCAGCAAACAATGGCCCAGAAGGAGATGAAAGAGGTGTCTTAATTAAAATCCTTGGTTAATGGGCGGCCCATGCATTTCTTGCCCATTTGCTTTACGTTCCTTATCCTGATTTTTTGAAACATGGTTCAATCATTTTCTGATTTTTATTATTATTATTTTACACCAGCAGGCAGGCAGGCTGACACCTACACCCTTGTAGAGAAGAAAAAGAAGCTTTCTTTCTTTGAATACCATGAGAATTATATTCAAATAAATAAATAAATAATTCTACCGACATGTCGATCGCATGGGGGTGGGAGTGGGCCTAGAGGGTAAGCGAGGCGAGTGACCGCGGTGCAAGCTAGCGCAGATAGCGCACTATGCGGAGATAGAGTGTAAAAAGGAGCATTTAACTTTGCGAAAGAACACGTCACAAAAGGAGAGAGAAAATGGGAAAAAAGAGAGACACTTGCATGCAAAAGATGATTTTGTTTCCTTGGATCCCCACCATGTGTTTGAGAGAGAGCTTCTCTGGATTGACTTTTCGTTAGAGTGTCTATCCTGTATAAAACATCTATCATACGCACAAAAGCCAGGCTCCTTTCCTTTCTTGCACGCTTCGATCGGATCGAAGGGCTACGATTCAATGTGGTTTCTTACATTGAGAGGACAAGCCCTTTTTGAATATCCCGCTATTCTTTACAGTAAAAGAGACCTAGCCTTAGCCTAGGACATTACTCCTCAGGCTCAGGGGCCTGATGGATCAAGGTGATGTTCAGCCAATAGGTGAAAATATTTGATCTGGCTTGCATAATTGAGGTCTACCCGGGGCCCCTGAGCGACCTACCAAATTCACCATAACTTAGGTTATGTGAAAAAGTTAAAAGTAAAAGATTCTTTGGGTGTCGTACTAGATCTTATAATAGCCTGGTGATATTAATGTGAAATATTTATCTCGTACCTTCCTAATCAAAGCAACAATTTCCGGCAAAAGCATATAAATAATTACATTTCGATACCCTATGTTTATGCTTTATGGAGCGGGTAGTTGACATGATCATTTATTTTATTTTATGGTTTATATGAAAATGTTTTAAATAATGTTATATTATTTTAAATGTGTTGAAAATTATGAAGTGAATTTATTCATCTTTTGAATCTAGCCAGTCATTTTTAAAGGTCCGGGCCGGGGTTAAAACTCAATTACCAATTTTTTATTTTACCAGAAAATAATTTTTATTAAGTCATACTTAATTTCACTTGTGTTTTTATTTTATTTTATCTTTTGCTGATAAGTTAGCTAAATCATGATAAATATTAATGATTCATTTTTGTTGTTTGTCCTCTTCCTTCCTTTGGGGGGAACAAAACTCATAGATTATCCCCAAACATCTCTCTATATATATAAACCCCCACTTTCTCAGACAAAACAGTTCATGCTTTGACGCTGCATTGCGCTCCAAGACAAAGAACAAGAAAATGGCGAAACGTTTCAAGCTCCGGATTTCCCGAGTCATCCCATCCTTCCAATCCTGCCGTTCCAAAGACCCCGCCACTCTGCCAGCGGATCCTGTCCCTTCATTCTTCCGACCATCCCCAGTAAGCACCAAACTCACCGACCTCCATTTCCCAGCCACTAACCCACTCCAACCCTCCAAACCCCATCACTCTTCCCTGAAGCGCCACGTTTCGTCTGCTTTTATATCGGTCGGCTGTGGGTTAGGATCAAGAGCCACTCTCTCTGATGACGACCGCACCGAGTCACCCGAGTTCCAATGGGAAAAAGAAGAGAACTGGCACGTGGTCGCCAAGGTCTACGACGAGACTCCTCGCCGTAAAATCTACAACTCCTCGGTGTCCGGCGAGTCCGACTCCGAAGACGAAGTTTCTGGTCTTGCTCCACCACCACCCCCCACAGCGGAAAAGAAGAAACGAAGAGCCAGAAAGAAGAAGACGGCATCGAAAACCCGCACCAGCACCTCTTCTGCCGATAGCGGACTGTTCAGCAGCGAAGGTCGTGACGAGAGAGACGGCGAGGAGACCGAAACCTTAGTTTCCTCCTCCAGAAGCTTCTCCAGCGATTCCTCGCCGGAGTTCAACTCCCACTTGGAGACAATACGCGAGGTACCACTGAGCTGCACAAGGCGAAAGAAGAGCAACGCGAAGAAGAAGATGAAGAAGGTGAAGCGGTGCGTTTCCAAGGGTGGGAGGCCTAGGAAGGTGGTGCCGTCGTCTCCGGAGTGCGATTCGCCGGCGAGGCTGTCGATGTTCCAGAGACTGATACCTTGCACGGTGGACGGGAAGGTGAGGGAGAGCTTTGCGGTGGTGAAGAAATCGGAGGACCCGTATGATGACTTCAAGAGGTCGATGATGGAGATGATCTTGGAGAAGCAGATGTTCGACGACAAGGATTTGGAGCAGCTCTTGCACTGTTTTCTGTCTCTGAACGCCAGGCAACACCATGTCGTTATCGTCCAGGCTTTCTCTGAGATTTGGGAGGCTTTGTTCTGTAGAAGATCAACTAGCCGATGCGTTTCTAGGGCTCTTTGAATCAAACCAGTATATAGAGAATAGACTAGAACTAGCACTTCTTCTTCTTCTTTATGCTTAATTATCAACTCTTAGCTTTGAAAACTTCTGTAGTCTTTCTAGTCTTGAACTTGGGGATGGTTTTCCTTTCTAGTTATCTGTGGGACTCTATTAACGAAATTATAAGGATAAAGTTATTAGTTAATTATATTGTGTTATGGAAAAATTGCTGCAAAATTTGAAGGGAGATAAGGGTTTAGTCTGATCTTGCCACCATAATTAATCACTTCAAACACATAGAATCCAATTAATGGAGCTTCTAAATGTGTCACAACAAGCGTAGTCATTCAAAGGAGATAAAGGTCGACCGGGAATGCGAGATGATTTTTCAGTGTTTTTCTCGTATTCTTTTAGTGAATATTATTATTATTTTTTTTTTAAAAAAAGTCTTTCTCATTTCTCTTACTTGAATTTATAAAAGAATATTTCTCATTTCTCTTAATTGATAAAAATAAAAAATAAAATAAAATAATAAAATAAAAAAAACATTCGGGGTCCACCGTTACATCTTACGTGATTGACCAAGCATTGGGATTTGACCAATGATCACAGGTGGATAAATTTGCTTTGGCCGATGGATTAAATTAGAGACTGATCATCAGATAGAGTTCTATTCCCCACCGTTTTACATTTATTATTCGACTGCACATGGAAATTATCCAAGTCGGGACCACACGTTTACAATTTGTTGAAACTTATCATCACTTGTATTGATAGCTAGGATGGCTCCCTCTCATTTTCGTTCAGAAAGTGTTTCTCGTCACTCTCCTAGTCTTCTCATATAGGGTAGCTTTCCATCTTTTTCTTTTCGTTGTAATAATTTTGCCTCAATCTTGAGGAGAAAGCCATCATGAGAACTCTTTGTCATGAGCTCCTGCTGCGAGCTCAGTCCTTTAGCAATTGGACTAATTGATTTAGGTGTTGTAAAAAGAACTACTCGTATACGTGGTGTTATTTTATTTCTTTTTCTTTTTTTTTTATGAAAGAAATTAAATCTAGACAACCTTTGCAAAATCCTAGCAATTAAGGACATTGTAACAAGCCATGTGAAGATCTGCTTCGCTTTTCTTTTTTTTTTCCTCAACAGCCTAAATATATATTGATTGTATTATATAGCACATTTAAATGGATATCATGAGATGCATATGTATATAGGGCTGTTAAGTGAGCGAAGCGTCTCGCGAGCAAGCTCGGGCTCGGCTCGTGCTCGACTCGAATATTAAATGAAGCACTTCATGAACACAAATCTTAGCTCGAATATTAAACGAAGCAAGCTCGGCTCGACTCGGCTAAGTTCGTGAAGAGCTCGTATAAGCTCGAGTGTGTGTATATATATATATATAAACTAACTAATACATAATTAATTATAAATCTCATAATTATTAAAACCTTAAAATTGCATTTATATTTAAGCGTTAGAGAATAGAAAATTCTACACCCTTCGTGATCAAAGAGAGAGAGAGGAATCATTAAAAAGACCTCGATTCAATTAAAGCATATCCAAACGAAATGAAGAAGAATCAAGCAGAAACTATTGAGGGAGATTGCGAAAGGCATAAACTATTGAAGAATCAAACAGACCCAAACACTATCACTACTTGTCTGGTGAGTGAGAGTGAGAGAGTGAGAAATAAGAGTTTAGGTAGAAGATCCTTTGTGACTGGTGAGGGGGATTGAGAGAGAAACGTTAAAAAAATATTTTTTTGTAGGGGGTGTTGTCCCAATGCAGTATGAATGCAACATGTTAACTTGTCCCACATTGTTAAGAAAACATCAATCTCCAACTTTGCTTATCTATAAAATGATGCATATCCTCTCTCTTTGAAACCAAATGCCTTGCTGTATTGACTCAGGCTCTATACTCGACTAGTCAGGCTAAGCAAATGCTCATATGCAAACTAACTTCTCTAAGCTGTTTAAGAGTACTTGAAGTTAAAAAAAAAAAAAATTAAAACAAAAACATTAAATATAAGAGCCAGCTCGCGAGCTGGCTCGGCTCGACTTATTATTAGCTCGAGCTCGATTTTTTTGGCTCACCCTTAAGCTCGACTCGAGCTCGAGCTCGAGTAAAATTTAAACGAGTCAAACCTGAACAAGGGAAGCTCGCTCAAGCTCGGCTCGTTTACACCCCTAATGTATATATACCAGAAATGGGACTCCTGATTCCAGATTCCTGATTCCCAAAGCTTCTTGGTTTCGTTTCAAATTATACACAAATTTCAAAATCGCAGAGGGGTGAGAGAGGGCATAACCCTGGTACCTGGCTAGTGGGCCCGGCCCCTTGTTACATTTGTACGTGTATATATCAAGTGCATGCAGTACCAATTATTTACTAGCCTGAAACAACGTAGTGTGTATATATATATATATATATATATATATAAACGTTTTATAAATATCTTATAGAAATAATATGATAAACTTTATTAGCCATTTAAACTAGACCATATCACATTAATTTTGTGCTATAATATTCGTGTAATATTTAGACAGGGACAGCTAGCTCATGACATGACATGACATGACGAGGGCCATGAAGACATATTGTTATATATGTGTAGATCGAACTTAAAGTGCATGGAAACAAAGTTAGCTCAGCTCAACGGAACGTATCCAACCATGCATTTGCATATATGATATACGAATATGGGAAGAAATTCACGTCCATTGTCTATAAAACAACCACAATTGTATGCTTCAATCGTTTTCACATAATAGCATGGTACGATAATAGGGTAGCAATCGTCATCGATGAGGCATGCAATTAAAGGGTCGCCTCTCTGTCTCCTTCGCCGTGCATATCTATCGGTCTGTGCGTCTGTCTCTGTACAGTATCACAGATGAAAGCCTGACGGAGCACTGCAGTAAAAAAAAGCGAGGCTTCAGTGATGCTGTAAATGGGATAGTGTCTCAGGGACTGTGTCGTGAAGAACACGCAAAAGAACACAAATTTCACCCTCGGCCCAAGAGAATGAAATCTTACTGCCAGTGGTAAAATTCAGTGGATACGGTGCACTCACGGTGCCAGAGATTCCTTACCCGTCTGAAGAAAATGACTATAAGAATGCGCACTCGTTTCTCTCAAAAACCACAGCTTTTTCGGATCCCCACTTATCTGGGTCTCTACTCTGTACCATGAGCTATGCTGCCTGTTTTATCATATTCTTACGACTCATCATTTCAATTACAGTAATGGAAGCTCAGACCACATTGGCCGTTGGATTCTTCCTTTATTAATTTATACCTGGGGATTTATGCCACATGTTCTATATTTAATTTTATGGATTTTTTTTTTCTCCTTTTTCAGAAAGTATGTCGTTGATTCTAACTTGGCAAGGGATCTCTTACTTTTGGGCATACATGCGTACAAATCTACTTGTTTATATATAATGCAAGTGTTCGAATGTGTATTTTGTGTTTTTTTTTTTTTTTTTTTTTTTGAAACCGGGTAAAAGATCTCATGCTTTGTGTAAAACTAAACCAATTTGTTGTAATTTTTTTTTTAAAAAAAATTTGGTGGGTATTTTGTTGTAAATTCAGTAGTGTCTAAATTTGTATCCCAATTTCCCTTTTGGGTACTTTTGATAAGGTTTCCAAAGGTAGGTTTTTTTTTTTTTTTTTTTCTTGACATATTCACACAAGGAAAGAATAAGGAAGGATTCGAACTAGTGACTTTCGCTTTATGAAACATAGTCCACAGCTGATTGAGCTACCTCAGCTCTTAGGAACTAAAAGGTAGTTTTTAGTTTTGAATTGATTTTTTTTTTTTTTTTTTTTTTTTTTATGATTTTGAGAAAAGCCCGTACTTAAAAAAGTGGAGAAGCAAGTCACTTATTTCATTTTTTTTTTAACAAATTAGTAAATCATTTAAAAAATTTTGGGTTTTAGTATTACAGGAGTTACTGATATCAATCAAAAATGATTTGTATAATTTAAGAAGAATTATGATATATAGGCTATGTTTGCGAAGAGGCCGGGCCGGCACTGTAGCTGGAACGGCATTGTTCCAGCTACAGTGCCAACAGCAAAAATTGACTTTTTGCTCTATTATTATTATTATTTAATAAAGCAAAATATTAAAAAAAAAAAATGAGGAGAAAGGTGGTGTTCCACCACCTCTGCGCTGAAAATGGTGGCCGACACCCCATTTTCCAGCTTTTCTTTTCACCCTCGGCCACAATATAGTGGTCAAACCACTCCTCACTCTTCAGTGGGTCATCCGCCACCCCCCAATGTAACTCAGCCTTCGGGCTTTTGCCAGGTGGTCGCCAATTCTATTATGGGGTGGTTGAAACCACTGTGAGTCAAGTCAGGGACTCAGCCATCTCTCTTATTAAAATGGGGTGGTCCGCCAATTTATTTCTATTAAGTAAGTGGTTGAACACTCAATTTCTTTTCCCCTCATTTTTTTTTCCTATTATTTTGTTTTCTATTAAAAAAAAAAAAAAAAAAAGCAAAAATTAACTTTTACTGTTAAGACTATAAGTTAACAGGCACTGTTCCAAATTTACACCAAGCCGGTCTTCGACCTCTTCTTCGCAAACATAGCCATACTTGTGGAAATCTTTTTTTAACACCTCTTCTTTTCTATCATTGTACAAATAATTAGTCTGACTCCCGACAATGAATGACTTCCACAGTACAGAGAACTGCGAGCCATTTTTATTGTTTGTTCAGAAGCATAACTCTTGCGTCTTTTAATTGATTTGGGATGGCGGTACCCAATATTTGAATCTTACCTTTCTACATGACTATCGATCCTTGGTGAGATATTATATTAATCACAATAAAAAATCTGTAATTAGTTTTACTGTCAGTATATCAAAGATTTATGATCTCCCTTATAATATTACTTTTTACAGCAATTATTTATATTTGTTTCACAAGCGACTATTCAATATTCATGTTAGTGGGGGCAACGAATGGCCCCCCCTCCCCTCCAAAGACCTGTGAAACCTTAAGCCCTCCTCTAGAGCGCCGTCGCCGCCTCAAGGGGGGGAGGGATGACCGTTGCCTGCATCCCTCCTCCCCTCAACCTCTCCGCTCCGGGTGCTAGTATTTTACTTGATGTCCCTAGTTTCAGTGCCCCCTCTCTTCTCCCTCATCCCATCTTTTGCAAGGGTTCCGTCGATCCGGTTGGGCTTGTTTCTGTCTTTGGTGTTTTCTGTTATGTTGTGCTTGTGTTCTCTTTCGGTGGGTACTGCTTTTGGGGATTTTTACTCAAACTCTCCCTCTCCCTGTTTGTTTATGTGTGCCACCGATCTTCTCCGCGCACGCTTCGCCGCTCACCTCTCACTGTCGAGTCTTTTCACGCGCCCCTCCCGCGCCAAGCTTTTTGTGCCACCTTCCGCGGCGATTTCCAGCCAGCTCGCGATCAGCCTCCTCCGACTGCCGTGACCTGCTTTGTGTGTTTTTCGCGTTTATTTTCCTGTATTGTTTTTTTTTTTTCTGTAATTTCTTTTCTTGCATTTGTTTTACTGTTCCTTTTATTTTCCTGTATGGTTTTTTCTTTTTGCTTGTAATAATGCTCTCTCCTCCTACTTTGTTGCACCCAGCTGCTGTCCGTTATTACTGGTCCAAACCCTTGGGTTGTGGATGTGAACTTTATCCTGGCTTCAGGTCGAGGAGGATGAGTATCGGCTTGGGGGTTTTGCTCTCAAGACCGAGGAATAAGTATCGGCTTGGGAGTTTTGCTCTCAAGGTCGAGGAATAAGCGCTACCTATGCATTATATGATATCTGTTTGATGCAGATCTTATTTTTAAACCTAATGATTAGTCATAGGTTAGTGAATGTTGTGTTATAGTTGATTTGGTCTGTTGTTGATGACTGTATCTTTAGCTTTGGCTATGATTTACTTCAGAGCTTTTTGCTCTGTTTGTAAGAGCTTTAGACTCGCAATTTTTATCAATAAATGAGTATGATAAGTTTCAAATGATAAGTTTCAAAATATATATATACACATTAAGTCCACCAATGTATTTTTGAAACTTATGTTAAGTCCACCAATATATACATTAAGTCTAACATATACATATGTACATGTTAGTGATTTAAAATATATTTAAAACACATTAAGTCCACCAATATAAAATAAGTATAATAAATCAGCGTGAAAAATAAAAATACTTATTTATCTCCCATTTTTACATCAAGTAGCTTGATTCCCACACGTGAAACCATCAGAATAACAAAAATGAATTTTAAGCAACTTGATAACAAAAAATGAGAACGTATCTAGGCTCCCTGATATAGTTTTCGCATAAAAAATCACTAATTTTCTATTTCATTGATCCTTACATATATATATATATATATATATATATATAGATATATATATATATATATATATATATTTGTTTGGTTGGTATGAAAGATAAACTTACCACTGGAGGATTGGAAACCATCCAAAACCACCTTTCTAAATTTACTGTCATTACGGCCGTCACCAATAATATATATATATATATATATATATATATATATATATATATATATATAAATATATATATATATATATTTGTTAAAAAAAAAATCAAAGAAAGGCACCCACATAAACCTACCAATGACGAGAGGAGATGGATGGGAAGTTTTTATTTTTATTTTTTATTTTTTTTATAAAATAATAATAAAAAAAAATCAAAACAAAACAAAGCAAAAAAGGGCGAGTGGCAAGTTGTTGGAGGCTACAACCCGGAGAGCGTGGGGGGAGTTGAGGAACTAATTATATTCATCTTCAAAATTGATGTGGTGTGCCCTCCCAACTAAGAAATCATTTGACATGCATCAAATGTTATGGGAGACCACGTATTGTCAACTTTGAAAGGAATAATAGGGTGATATATAGCATTATTTGGAATTAAATGGACCGAGAAAGGTGATAGGTTACTATAATAAAAGAAGGGTAGAGGGGCGACCGAGTTCCTCTATAGTGAAGTGGTTACCATAGTAAGAGTTGGGATGGCATAGGGGGTGGCTCCAAGGGGAAGGGTGACAATTGGGTTCCTTTATGGTGTGTGTGATTTTGATTATTTCTTGGAAATTATTTTTCATTGACAAGAACTTTTCGCTAGATTCATAAGAGAAAAATAATTGATCGCACTTAAATGGAAATCCGTTTTCACATTTTGCAAAAGAGACAAACTACTTAGTTCATATAAATGGTAGAAAGTTTGAATCGACCAATGAAGAAAAGGGGATGGGAAGCGCCTATAGTTTTGAAAACTAGGAAAAATTATGCTTTATCCACCCAAAGTTTTGGGCGATTTGCAGTTCAACCTCCAATGTTTTAATTTTTGCAATGCACCCCCAAACTTGCAATTTTTTTTTTTTTTTTTTTTTTTTTTTTTTTCAATTCAACCAATGCTATTCCAAAATTCTCATATTGCCCCTATTTTTTTTAATTACAAAAAATAATAATGGGGGTGCAAAAATGGCCAGATGGCCAAAGGAGTGGCTACTGCCACCCGATTAAAATTTTTTTTTTTTTTTTTTTTTTATAAACAAAAAAAAAGGGGGGCAATATGGGAATCTTGGGATAACATTGGTCGAATTGAAAAAAATTTGAAAGTTTGGGGGATGCATTTCAAAAATTGAAGCATTGGAGGTCGAATTGTAAATCACCCCAAACTTTGAGGGGTTAAAATGTACTTTTCCTTGAAAACTATTAGTGGAGAAAACAAATGAATGAAAGATCTTGATTTACAAATTTTTGGTTTATATGTTGTTACATGGTGAATATGTTATCATATCATTTAAAATTTCAAATAATGTGGCATTATGTACATATCCGATGCCAAAAATAAAATAAAATAAAAAATCACTTGATCCACAAAGCATAGGCTTTAGGAACTCATTAATTTCAACAAAATGTACCATGAAATTAAGCATTTTTAGAAAAGAATATGGAGTCTCAAAATTTCTGGTTTTGATGCATTACATTAGGGAAATTCATAGTTGCATCCCGTGCTTGTCGAAAAACTAGTGGAGTTTGCTACACAGCGAAGCTTCTAACCTTCGAACTTCTCCTCAAATAAACCGCGTCCATTCATGGGAGAATTAGAACCCAAAACTAACATAAAGGCCAATTTGTGGTAAAAAATTTCCTAAAATTCGGGCTGTTCAAGGATAATTTGAAATAAGAGCATTTCTGGCCCAAGAAAAAAACAAGGGCA
Source organism: Corylus avellana (assembly GCF_901000735.1). Classification (NCBI taxonomy): domain Eukaryota; kingdom Viridiplantae; phylum Streptophyta; class Magnoliopsida; order Fagales; family Betulaceae; genus Corylus; species Corylus avellana. The sequence continues at coordinate 1,120,106 of NC_081547.1, forward strand.
GTATTTCAATAACTTAGATGCTTGTTTTCTCAAGCAGTGCGATACATATTACAATCTGCATTTCCTCCCAATTCAGAACAAAAAGATTGAACAAGAAACGTCCAAGACGTCATACGGAGTAATAGTACCTTTCAGAATGGAGGGAGCGGTGGCGGGTTATTGTGGTTTGGAGGGGGGTGGTGGAGGCATTGATGTCGTCTGTGGCATAGGGGGACTATCGCCATGTTGAAGGGGTGGGGGTGGTGGTTGGCCTCCCATTCCCATTGGTGGTGGTAGGGGCATTGGGGGACCTGAAGCTGCTTGTGGAGGTGGCGGTAGCTGACCATGCCAAGCTTGTTGTCTAGCTATTGGCATAGGATAGGTGGGTAGGCTATCGCTTGAGGTGGTGGTGGGCGGAGTGCAGAAATATTGGGCCTAGAGCAACAACACCATTTGCAAATGGGCGTGGCGGCATGGCTCCATTGGAATGAGGAACACTTGGATGTGTTGGAGGCCCACTAGCGAATAGTGCGAGGCCTACTCTTTTGTGCACCTGGATTGCTTGCGGCCAAAACTTTCTCTGCACCCAATATAACGGTAGCACACAAGTAAAGCATTGTCCTTAATGATGGCATGAATTATTCCTACAAAATAGCGAGAATCGGATAGTCTCCATTTCGTTTTACTTTTTATAAGGGTAAAATTATCTAAAAATTGTCATTTCACTTTTTTTTAGACAATTCTACCCTTATGAAATAAAGGACCAGCTCATCTTCGTTTCAAACAAAAGGAAAAAGCGGCAACCTAAAAGTCATACTTGCTGAAGTACTATGAGGCAACTGGCAAGTTTAAGTTACATTTGACACCACTTTATTTCATAGAATCAATGTTTTGTATAATCTACTGTTAGGGATTTATGTAGTTTACAAATTTCCATCATGCTTCTAAATATCGCGATAATACAAAAAAATACGTATATACCTTATCTGAAAAAAGTTCAAAAATGTTTTTTATATTTTAAAAATCTACTAAACAATGATTAATTTGATTAATGTGATTACATGATAAGTATGGTCAAGATCCTCTAGAATTTACAGTATAATTCTACCATGGAGTTTGTAAAATCCCAACCATTATTCTTAAGAAGAGGAATCAGAATGGGTTGTCGAGTTTGTCAAGATGTTGATAACAATGACAAGACAGATCAGAATTTGATGTCGAAATCAAAAGATGTAGCCATTTTAATTTGACTTGGTCTGTGTTGAACAACATAAAAACAAAAAAACAAAAAATTCTCATATCTTGAATTAACTTTTGCATCATTTAACCTTAAGAATTAAAACTTACAACCAACCATGTTTTGAGTTCCCAACACTAAAAACAGTAAGATAAAGAAACTGAGACGAAAACAAGAACCGAGGATTACAAATTATTTTCCCCAAAAAGGAAAACTTAATTTCCAGAGCAAACTAACATTGCCAACCAGCATCGTCCATCAAAAGTCAAAATTTTATCAAATTTGAAGTATTTGCAGCTAAAGATGATTAGATCAAGCAACAAGCACAGCCAACTCAATAAGCAAAACAATGATGCCAGGAATCATTATGCTACGGCCTCTTGATCTTCAACAGCATCAGCATCAGCATCCACAGAAGCCAAACCATGTTGCTCCTCAACCTTTCTCCACGCGTTAACAACATTTGGTGGGAACTTCTTCTTTACTGTCCGGATCAATCCTTTCGCCTCCTTCATCTTCTTCTTCTCCACCAACCCTTCGACCAGATTCTTCAGTGTGGCAAAATCCGGAATTCTATGCACCTTCACACTCTCCTTGAAAACCTTATACCCCTTCTCATAATCCCCATTCCTACACAAATAATGTATCAATGTCCTAAAAGTCGCCGCATTTGGATTACACGCATTTCCCTCCAATCCCTCATAAACCTTCATGGCCTCATCCATCATCCCACTCTTAAGATAAGAAGTCATCAAATAATTATAGCTAATCGTATCGGGTTTGAGTCCCGCATTACTCATCTCGTTGATCCATGCCATCACATTCTCCGGCTGACCACCGTGCGCATGCATAATCCTCACATTATACGCAGCAACATCGATCTCACACCTCTTCTTTACCATCACATTCCACAAATTATCGGCCTCCTCGCTTTTCCCCTTCTTGTACAAAGCGTCCAATATGGTCGTAAACGTCACTGCCGTTATCTCCACCCCCTTCTCCTCCATTTCCTTGAAAATCCCAATAGCCTTCTCGGTTGCACCTGCCTCGCAGTAGGACTTGGCCAAAATCCCATACGAAACCTTATTAGGCGAGACCTCGTATTTCTTAGGAATTTCATCGAACAGTTGGGGTACCTTGTTGAACATCTTCGATTTAACGCACGCCGATAGCAAGGCGTTGAACGAGACCGCCGATCTTCGAGTACCCAGCTCGTCCATTTGGTCAAAGGTTCTCAAGGCGTGGTCGAACATGCCGGCTAGGCCGTAGGATCGGATCAAAGTGGACAAGAAGCTTTCTTCTTTGATTTTGGGGTCTTTTTTGTGGGACTCGATGAGGGACTCGATGTCGGCGAAGCGGTGGGACTTGGCGAGGCGGCGCACAGTGAGGTCCTGAGCGTAGCGGGAGGAGGTGGGGGAAGAGTAGTTTTTGGAAACGGACGAGTAGATTTCCAGGGCTTTGTCAGGGTCGTGCTCGGTCCGGAGTTTCGATTTCGCTCTGGAAATGGACATCGAAGAGGAATCGGTGGTGGTGCTGAGGCGGCGAAGATGACGGAGGGGAATCGAAGACGACATTTCTTGCAATTTTGGGTTTCTGTTGGCGGAGGGGAGAGAGAGAGAAATGCTATGAGGGCTTTGCTGAGCTTCGAGTCTTGTGTTTTAGGGTTTTAGACGTTGTTAGAGGCAAGTGTTTCCCGGATTTGCTAGTAGGGAAAACTCATACCCATTCCTCAGGAATCTGTTTTTCAATGGGTAATTGGTTTCTCTAAATTAAAATTTAATTTAGAGAATTAATTAATTTTTTTTCTTATTTAAATACATTTTACATCAACTTCTTTATTCTTTCTCTTAATTTTTTAAATATGATTTTTTTAGTCTTTCATTTCCTCCAACATCACCAAATTCAACATCGAGCACCTGACACTCGTTATTGTTGTTGGCTTAGCCAAATCACTCCGCCTCAAGACCAAGACCCAAGTTTGCTGGTCGTGAGCTCTTATCACCAAAGACCTCGTTCTTCCACAGGGTCATCACCGTGCACATCAAGGAAGAGACCAAGGTCATTGAAGGTGAAGTTGTTGAGATTCAAATCAACCTCCTTGCAATCGCTAATGCTGTCTAAGAGAGGGAGAGAGAGAAATAGTTTTTTTTTTTTTTTTTTTTTTTTTTGTATTAAACACTATTTAGTTTGAGCTATAGGGTCAATCAAAATATGAGAAATGCTACTCAACATTTTCAAATGTCCATATTTCCAGCATTTTTGTCTAGATGCATTCACATTCACTTGATTTTTTTTCTTTAAAAAAAAAGAAGAGAAAATGCCCTTAATATAATTAATTTTATTTATTTATTTATTTATTTTGGTTTTTATTTAGTTTTGTCGTGTAATTGTATCTTGGAAATGAAACAAAAATAAATTGCTTGAAAGAGAATGTTTGGAAATGGATTGTTTTAGGAGTTTGGCTTGCGGCCAGGGAAAAAACACGAGGATTGTTCTCTCTTACAGAATAAACGGTGGAGGTTGCTTTTAGTGAAAAACTAACTAGAGTTCTCAACAATCTTGCAATCTCTACCGTTTAAGGAAGCAACTTTTTCTCAAATTTTTGGGTGAAAAATTTGGTTCACCAAGTGACAAACTTTAGTTATTTATCTTGGTAATTTTTTATATTATTTTTTTCAAAAGGGTGCCGTGTTATTTATAGAAAGGTATACTGTATCATTGTTGAGAGAATAATGAGCTTTTATTAGGATACATTCTTAATAGAGTGAAACGTGGAAGTTTTATACATTACTTATTGTACGATATCCAACGAGTAACATGTCATTAAATGAATGATGATCTCCTAAGAATCTGTTCTCACCATTAGAATTTCTAGTATTCAAATTATACAGGTGTGATATTGAATTGTTCTGTTCACAGCTTCCATCACTTTTCTATTAAAATCAAGGAAGACTAACCATGCATGATACATGCAACTGCACATACCTACATCCCTAAAATTATACCCAGTGGAGTTGGCAATTACTATCAGTCTATCATGTGACTGATCTCCATTAAAGATTTTTACTATTTAAGTAATTTATTAGAACATATAGTGCGTGCTTAAAAATTTGAAAATATATCTTGCAGCATGGACAACACAAGCTCATTATCTAAAATTACTTTAATGGCAACCATCTACACTGAGTACCTCAGCGAAAAACACAATCATACAATCATACCAATGTGACATGAAATAACTATCCTTCGTAGTCCCCCTGAGCAAACTTGTTCTCCGGATAAAAGACGGCCACGACTTGATTCCCACCAAATTTTCTTCCATTCAACCCAGAACGTGCTTTTGCAGAACCATCAATGTCTGCATACTCCAAAAACACCTGACCAAAGACAATTGTTTTTTTAGCAATTACGAGTTCAAACCAACGAACAAGTTCCAGTACAGGAACAGAACAAATAGATTTTTGGTTCACAAAAACAGCTACAGCACATGCATCACACCATCATTTTCATTCTAGATGATGCTATATGCTTGTTTGTTATCTTTTCTAACCATATGTAGATTTCTTATCTGAGAGTAAAACCGTACTAACCTTCCCAACTCCAGGTAATGGTTCACCATTTGGCTGTGGGCGTGGGATGACGAGGTTTACCAATGCACCTGCAAATCACATCAATGATTCAACATGCTTAACATTTATCAAAATATACAAAGAAAATTCTCAGGTGAACATGGACGGAAGGTTTTGGAGGCTTCTGTCTGTGTATGTTAGGCCTGATTCTTTAAAGCAGAATGTGGGACTACAAAAAAGCTGTAAAACAAAAAGATATAACACAAAGAAAATTAATACACATGCAAGAACCTTTGTGGGTGAAAATGACGATACATCAAAACAAAGACTCAGCATGTCAACATTAAATAGACCAAGGTTTTACCAAATTTTCCGCATTCCTCTCTCATGTCTTCCAAAATATCTTGATAATCATCATCATCTTTAAGTTCATCAGGAGAAACCACCTGGGTTAGACATACAACCTTTGTGGCCACTGCAGCAGGTTGTAACATAAGCTTCTGCAAATCAAAGGGCACATAGTATTACACACACCGACACTCATAAAGCTTTGCTGCTAAATCAATGCAGCCATACAATGACAAAAGATTAACAATAACAAATCAGATTAGAGTTTACCTGCAATGCAATCTGCTGCTGTGCATGTAATAATACATTCTCTTGCTCAGGTTTAGGTTGGCTAGCACCCTGGTTAGCACGTCTGACAGTGAGAGTTTTATCACCCATCTTAATTCCATTCAGAGCTGCACAAGCTATGTCCGTAACTGAAAGATCTTGGTAAACACAAAAGGCATAGCCTTTTGAATTTCCGGTTTCTCTGTCTTTCACAAGATCAAAACCCCGAAGTGGCCCAAAAGTCTCTAACAACTCCCTGATCTGTATTTCTGTGAAGTAATAGGGAAGCCCACCCACAAAAATGCGATCAGGACCCTCAAGACCACCTGCGGATCCTGGTGTTAAACCAACGGCAGCCAGGTTCAGATTAGGATTGGGCTGACTTGGACCAAGCGTTGCGGCAAGAGATGGGTTGTAGTCACTAGGTCTCCTCACCTTAACAGGAGCACCCTAGAAAAGTAGAATGAATCAAAGAGGTCAGTCCCATGTCATGCAGAAACTGTCATGGGTAGTGCACACATCAAATCATAATCAATTTTGATCAGAATAAAAATATTGCACCTCAAAAATAATTCCATCTAAAGCCATTGCATTACTAGCCTCCTCAACAGATCTCATCTCCACGAAAGCAAACTTCTTTTCATGGTTTATGTACACATTGACGACAGCATCACCTGAACACACAGAGAGAGAGAGAAAGACTGGATTAAGAAACCATCCAACTACAAAGGCAGAATACTTATAAAAGCAAATCGAGATCAAACACTGAGCACTGACATACCAGGACCAGCAGTGTTTCCTCCAATTGCTGCCATAACATGACTGAAAAATGTTGCAACAGACTGCCATAAAACATGTGAGAAAATTATGACCACAGGGCAAAGCAAACTTTTTTTTTTTTTTTTGGTGTTGCGGGGGAAATAAACATAATAAAAATAATGACAGAGTCAACAAGTTGGAGTGAACCTGTTCATTTGCTGTAGGAGGAAGGCCACCAACATACACCCGACGAGCATGCCTTGTAGCCTGATGCCATAAAATAAATCATATTAGATATTAATATGAGCTAAATTTGAAGCTAGTATATTTTTTATAAGAATTTAGCGCACTTACTACAATGAGTACCTGTTGAGTCATTGCCTGTACTGGCATAACAGGAAGAGCTCCAAACGGCTGTGTACAAATAAAAAAGCATATGATTAATGAAAATTAACGCATCATCATGAATACCTTTTGCATAGAAAAGAGAGGAGAAGAAGAAGAAGAAAGAGCATACCTGACCAGTTGCTAAAGGAAACATGTTCGGAAACATCCCAGGAATAGTCGGACTGGTCCCAGGAATCTGACCTGCAAAGAGAAGTATACTACTTAAGATACAATTGTAACATAATATCTTACCCTACTATGACGTAGCTTGACTCTTTATCACTTCATTTTCCATGAGAGAGCATTAAATTTAGCACATCCTAACCTCTTTCAATAATGTTCGTCAAAGAAGATGAAAGAAATACATTATATACAAGTTCTGGAGGTAATATTTGTAAGACTACCAAAACAGGCAATAGTTCCCGGTTGAAGACGAACAAGACCCATCAAACCGGTGCATTGTTTCCTCCTTGTACATAAAAGCTACAGATGTCGGCTCACGCCCATTGTCAGCTCAGTGGGGCAACTAGCCCAACATTGCCTTCTTACAAAACAAGACAAGACATAGAAACAAAACAAAACAAACACCAAACACAACAAAAAACCAGAAACATCTCTCAGTTCCAATTCCAGAATTATTGCACCAAGTAAACAAAAAATAGAAAGTGCAGTCCATCCAAAGACCACAGCTTTAAAAAGCTGTATGATCAAATGAAAGAACAAAATATCGCTTACCAAATGACACCATGCAATTTTGATACGAACTTTCCACACTATATCCAAAAAAGAAAAAAAGCAGTTAAGAAAATTATCACAATCTTAAATACATAAGAGGGTACATTCACCTGCAGCAGTGGCAGCACCAGCTAACAATGCGGATGCAGGAGGCGCCATATCAAAACCACTAATCCTTTTGCTGCAAGTAAATAACATTAGTATACTAAGAACAACGACGATATACAAGAGACATAATCAATTAAGCACCATACATTTGAACACATAAGAGTTTGGAGAAACAACACGGGTTAACCCACAAAAGAAGTAACACAACAACAAAAGAGAATGGTCACATTAACCTAACGAAGAACTGCTTAAAAGTATATATAGCACAACAAAAAATTCTGAGAAAATAAACAGCATAAATAACATTTGGTGCAACTTATGCCTGGAAGACATTTTATGCAACATTAAGAGAATTGTCACATTAACCTCATGAAGAACAACTGCTTAAAAGTATATATAGCACAACAAAAAATTCTGAGAAAATAAACAGCATAAATAACATTTGGTGCAATTTACACCTGGAAGACATTTTATGCAACATTTAGGATCTTGGCCATTCAATATCAACATTATTCCACAACCAAAGATGGTGTTTACAGAGTACATGGTATAGAACAGATTTTCCCAACCAATACAGATATATACATTTCACTATCTCACCCGCTATAATAAAAGCATATAACAGAAATCTACAATTTACAATGAGTCAAACAGATACATACTCCAATAAAATTGCAAATTGGAAGTTATCCGCTAACAGTAGACAGCACGTCTGCCACATTGTTTTACAGTTTGATAATCCCCATTAAATTACAAAAAGTCCCCAAGACATTAAGAGGTCAACACTAAAAGGCTTCTGAAAAGTAAAAACTGAAGGATAATCGGGGAAATATCTAGACATAACAAAAGTGATAAACAATGGTACAAAAGAAGACAGTAGCTACTATTTATCTACTTCATGCAGAATTGAAAGAAAAAAAAGAGTACAATATTGAAAAGATTCTAGGGGTGGAAAAATTAATATTCAGAAGATAGATCTTTAGCAAATCCTTCTATTAAGTGATAGGTTCAACACCCCAAACAACACAACTCTAAAATGACTAGTGCAGGTCTCCACAAAACATGAAAATGACGACAACCATTAATTGCCCTACATAAACTGCAGTCAACAACTACCAAATTAAGAAATTCCATTGGCAAAAGTTCAATAATTAAAAAGGCATAATCTAAGATTTACAAATTATAATCTTGTATAACCTACCTCTTAGAGCGAGAACGAGATCGTGACCTCGATCTGTGCTCAGATTTAGCCCCTGAACGAGAGCGAGACCTATGTCTGGGCCTATCATCTCTGTCTCTATCATAATCCCTTCGTCTGTAAATAAAATAAGCACAATATCATCAAACATGAAAACCAAACAAGATTTCACAGTATTTGTCCAAAGACGTGAGCTGTAATAGGGCATGTAATGCAAATCCATAAATCAAACACCCAAATACTGAGCACCAGAGCTGCTCAATATGGAAAAAATAATTCATCTGGATTCAGTATCAACAATGTCCAATGTACTACCAGAACTGAGTTGTACTTGATCAAAAGCAAAATAGTCCCCAACTCCTCACAGAACTACAAATACATCATGAATGCATCAATTTATTTATTACCTGTCATAATCCCGGCTTCGATAAAAATCATCATCATCTCTATCCCTCACTCTTTCCCTTCTTTCGCCGCGATCCCGGTCCCTGTGACGATCTCTATGATGACGGTCCCGGTCCCGGTCCCTGTCTCTGTCCCTTTCCCTATCTCTGTCCCTGTCCTTGCTTTTCTCCCTATCACTGCCTCTGTCCCTCTCCCGATCTCTGTCCCTATCCCTCTCCTTATCACGCCCTTTTTCTCTATCCTTCTCCCTACTTTTTGATGATTCTCTTTCATAATCACGAGAACCATGCTGCAAAAGATTCAGTCAAGTTAGCAATACCAGTAAACAATTGATAACAACCAACATAACAGCAAATCACTTGGGAAGTTAAGAGAGTTTAAAGACCTGATATTTAGTGCTAGATTTTTTTTTTAAAAAAAAAAATATATTTTATTTAGTGCTAGCTTTTAAAATGAGCAGAAGAAACCCAAACAATACAGCAAGAACACCCACAAATCCACACACCTGACAAGCCTTCAAACTCAAAACCACAAAACAACAAAGCCCAAAACCCCCCGGGGCACTCAACGCTAGAAAGCATGAGTCTTGCCTTTCCCCCACCTAGAGGATGCTCCCTTAGCATTATAGTTGATGGAGCATTCTAAGTTCAAAAGCTCCCTTCTACCCTTTACCTTCTTGAGGGGTAGCCTCTAAGGTAACATCAATCCCCTCACATGGATCCCTCATCAAAAAGCAATCACAAGTATCTCTTTAACATGTGTCTAAAGAGCAAATACTTACTGATCAGTAAGACAACCAACAAGATGCAATAAATGACAAGCAGACATTCAGGACTGTACACAGAAAGCAAACAAGAGAACATGTAATGTAAAGAAAAATAAACAGAATAGACCAAATTCAAACTTAAATCTATACAGAGATACAAAATATCAACAAGAAACAAAGTTAGTTTCTTAAACCATTATTTATGTCCAATTTTTTTTTTCTAAGTATTTAATTCCAAACATTTTATAATTGAAAAGAATGAAGTTGAAAATTTCAAGCGGACCCTGACATCATAATCTTTTTTTCCTCCTAATTCAAAAAAAAAAAAAAAAAAAGGTGTCCCTCCAGAATCTAGTAACCTAATACTAAATATGTCGAGATAAAACTCATCCAATCCTACAAGAATCTCAAACAATAATCTCATAACGGAAATAACATAAAATTGTAAGACAAAATTCAACAAAACCTATGAAATAGTACACTTTCAGTAACCGATGAAAATCATAAACTAATAAAAAAAATCAAGGTAACAAAGCCTGTACATAATCATAAGAGAGGAAAAACTCTCTCTCATAATAAAGCTACCTAATGTTTCATTGTTCTCTTCCACTCAAAAAAAAAAAAAAAAAGATCTAGAGCCCGAAAATCCTCTAATTCTTCACAGAAATGCCCATGGTACAATTCAAAGCAGTGAACCCATTATCCATCAATACAGTAGCAAGAATATTAAAGTAAACGCAAGAACTTCGAATCAACCCAAAACCCTAAAAATTAAACTCGATCGACTGCTTCCATTTAGAAGCCCTCGATTTCAATTCCAAATGAGCCTTATCGTAGAAAACCCCTAGATTCAACCAAAAACTATAATATTCGCAACCCAGACTAAGCTCTGTCTCATACATATATACATAAGCAATAGGTAAAGGTGTATTAGACCTGAGACTTGGAGTCGCTGAGATCTTCGGGACCGCCATGGCTGCTACCACGAGGTTGAGGGGAGGAGACACCTCCATAGTTGTCAGCGTCCTCTCCGTTGCCTTCGTATCTTCCCTCGTAATCAGACATCTTCGTTTTGCTTTTTCTCACTCTGTCAGTGTGGTCGTCGTGTCTTGCTTCGCGTTCGTTTCTCGGGAAATTAGGCCGAGACGAGAAGAGACTGAAGGCGCTGAAAATTCTAGGGCTCGAGGAGGGTTTTCCCACTTTATATCTAGCACGTGACTGAGAAAGCGTGTGGAAATTTGCCCGATATATTTATTTTTAACAATTAAAGCTACATTTGTTTTGGAAAATATTCTATTTATTCTTTATATTTAGTACAGGCAAAAATATTTGTCAATATTTATTCAAAATATATATATATATATGTTTGTCAATAAAAAATGATTTCGGGTCAACTCAATCACCTCATAATATTTACATTATTAACGTTTCCCAAAATAAGTGACAAAATATAACTAAGCGGAGGAATTTCCTTCAATTTAGTTTATAAAAGTAATATGTGTCCCTTAAACATGTGAGATATATATGTTTTTTTAATAGCAAAGACCAAGTTGAAATAATTTTTTTTATAGACTAGGTTGAATAAAATTTCTCTATCTCAATTTAGAGGAAAACTTTATACATATAAATACAACAAAAACAGTCCATCAAAACTTTTGGAATAGGATTCTCTCTGGTCTAAAATGGACCAGAGAACTAGAGCCACAAATTGGACACTTGTCTCATTAACAAAAAATAATAATAAAATATTATTTAAGATTAAAAAATAATTGGACCACCCCTATGGCCAAGAAGGGGTAGCCACCCACTTTTTTTTTTTAATTAATTTATTAATTATTTTTTTAACCTTAAATAATATTTTATTATTATTTTTTGTTAATGGAACACATCCATTTGTCCCATTTGAAAAGAAATCATAGCCATAAACTAGATATTCTATAGTCTATTTTGAATTGGAGATCATCATATTCCAAATAGATTGTAGAGAATCCTATTCCAACACTTTTTACATCCCATACAATTAGTGATCGGTGCCATAATTATGGATAAAACGTAAATTGAACCGTACCAAACCATGTGGTTCATCGCCCACATGAAAAGTGTTAGGGGTATTAGACAACCAAAACAATATCCTCAATCACTTACTCAAATTTTCACGAATCTTAAACGTTGTTTTTCATTCATCACTAGGATAGATACAAAATTGATAGTACCCACTCTTTAAATTTAGTTTTATAAACACGGTGGCACCATATAACTAATCTAATAAATCATCCACTTAGGAATACAAAATATATATTTGATTGTGATATTTTTAATGACACAACTATCTACACACATTGTAACTTCCACAAATAAGGAGTGTTATACACATCGTCAATGACCCATCATTCTTGGGCGTAAGCAAAGCTTGTATTGCACGCTAAGACTCTCTTAGATATGATCTTTAGACAACAACGCCTCAATTTGACCCTTAAGTTTATCATGCACTTAAGATTTATACAGTAATGGAAGTGATTAAGTAGATTAGAACCAAGCATCGGGTCAATATGAGTCTGCCAATGCCATTTAAATTAACTTTTACTTGCATCATATTTACTAACATTTGTAATGTTAGGTTATCAATTCTTTTGTGTTAAAATGTATAATACACTTACAAGGGTTTAGGTATGAACTTTATGTCCTAAATACTTTTTATATATGATATTACGTTAGGCTACAAGGATAGCATGATCCAAGTTGGTTCTTATTCAAATTAAAGGGTGCTTGGAAACAAGAATAAAATTTTCCTTAACTTGATTAATGTTTATATTGGGGGCCATTTGCTTACGGAACCAAGGTAATTCTTATATTTGGTTGTGTTATTTAGGAGTAACTTTGTTTCCGTGAAAAAAAAGAAAAAGAAATTCAAGCACTTTTAATGTATGTGCCTTTTAGACGAAAGCAAGAGAGGGACCTTGATATTTATAACTTAATAAAATACACAATCGCCTAGAATTGGATCCTCTTCAATTAGTTATAATTGAAAAGTAATTTTATCTTTTGAGGAGACAAAAATACCATTCAAATATAACTAATTGGATATTTTCCAGTTCGAATAATCCTAATTCCAATCGCCTTCGACCTTCAATTAGATAAGTCAATTTATAGTGATTTAATGTTATTACATATAACAGTATAAATGATCCACATCATTTAAGGGTATGCCAACATATTTATCACATGATATCATCTACAACATTAAATTCAACATTAAATTTTGACCATAAAATGACTCATCTCCATTTCACTAACCTTGTCCCAAAATCAACCACCATCCTCTAGTGCTACTCATCATACTATAAATGGTAACAATTAATTGTAGTTTGGTATGAAACACATTCAAAACTTTGTGTATTCAGCAAGATACAGGGAAAAGAAGGAGAATGAGGACATAAAAAAAAAAAAAAAGACGACGAAATCATGAGAAAACAATGCGGACTTGATGGAATCTTATAAATTATAACCAATCAAATAGTAAGGTACTTAGGCTGGCATAACCCCGCTAGAAGTGAAACTTCGTTTCCAATTGAGCTGTTGAACCCCTTTGCAAAGAAGAAACAGCACATGTTGACACAATAGTAGTCAATCTTCTGGATCCTTCATAAGGCCAAAAATTGTAGCAAACAACAAAGAAAATTTATTGTCAATATTTGTAGTGATACGTGAAAAGGGCAACAATAATAATGCTTCAATCTTTACGTGCATCTCATCATGCTATGATTTGCAGAAGCTCTATAATTTTGTTGGAAAGATCCAAAATATGTTTATGCATTTATGTAAATATATGTTTTATACCTTTTCTGAAATTCAACTAAAAAGATCAATTCGCCACAACAATTTGGTTTCTTAACTGGCACTTACCTATCACATCTAAAACATTTTCATGCAGGTACTAGGGCGTGCATGAAGCGGCGGAGTATCCCCACAGATCTCGTGACAGAGAACAAGCAGCTGAAAAAAAGGCTTCTTGAAATGCTTGAGCATCATCAATATCAACAACTTCCTTCAATATATAAGATCAAAATTTGAACATCCCCTCATAACTTGCATCTTCTTTTCTACCTTCAAATAATTTTTGTTACTAATCCAATGAACAGTGCAGAATCATTTTGAACTTCCATCACCACTTTTCAAGACCCATGCAGAACCTTTGGAAACACAAATATCATTCATGACCTGCAAAAAGATCATTATTATCAATAAGGTTAGCTGTAATTCACAAGGCAATAAGTGTGCAAACATAATGGAGGATAATTTTTAGTCAAGAAAAATAAATAAGTAATTGGACTCCGGAGATAATAATAATTATTATTATTAGATTTATAATGGGTCACTATTGAATTTTGATCCAATGATAATTATTAAAACCACATCACCTTTAGAGGGACAAAAGGCTTCCTTCTAAAATATAATTCATCAAGCAAAGGAAGATGCATTTGTTGATGTCATTATTAAGTGACTTTTTCCACTAGTTTCAAGTAAAAGGTACAACAAATAGTTTGGAGCAAGAGCAGTTGCATTTTCTTTTTGTGCCCAAGGGGCGGGGAGGGCTGTGCACTAGTAAATTGGTAAGATTTGAGCTTGACACCTAACACAATCCACCCTCCTTCCTTTACTGCGAGCCAGGGCCCACTTGCAATTGTATGTTAGAGAACTTGTGTTCCAGTAAATTGAAAGCTAAAAGCATTAAGCCATACGATGTGACTCTCTACTTTAGCTTTTTTATTTTTTATTTCTCTAAGCAAAGTTAAGAGGGGACAACCAGAAGCTGGAACTCTACCTTCGCTTATTTGATTATGCATCCTAATCTTCCATGCATCACTATATTGTAATATGATTAAATACATATGATCAAATCCTCTTGTGTCATGATGAGAAGCATGATTCATGCAGGTGAAATCTAAGCCACACAATGTTAAAGCAGGAGTTTGCCACCTACAAATATAAATAAAGTCCCCATCACAAGAGCAGATGGGTCCCCATTATGATAATGCAAGATCATGGCCATACGTGAAATAACATATTGCTGAAATATGGCTAACATGAACCACGTGTTGTTAGATGATCTCAATCCATCCTGTCAAGAACTCTCTACTCTCTAGTAATACCAACTACTGATGAAGTCAACAAATTCCTTTTCTATTTTATGATGTTGTCGTTGTTATTACTTCTACTACAACAACAATTATCATCGTCTATTTATAAGTGGAAGAAAATCAAAAGCAAATCTGAAGAAACAAAATTAACTAGTGACCTTATTATATTCATTATTGGTGATATCCCTCTTAAGAGCCAACTTGGCAGCTTCAAATACTTCTGCCTTTTTAACATGTGACCTTGCACGTAGAAGGTCAATAACAATGCCCCTGCAAGGTGACAACATTTAATGAGAAGAAGAGAAGGTCACAAATAACATTAATGCAAAGTATTTTGTACAATAATATAGGAGTACCATAAACTATCAATGCAAATTCTTTTCTACGCCAGAGGAGCATCAACACCATTTCTTTTAGCTCATAAAATTTTTGAATAAAAAGAAAAATGGCAATTTATTTTTGGTCCTTTCATGTTTATAAGCATTTCAATAACGTCTCTGAAGTTCCAATTCAAACAATAAAGTCCTTTTAACTTTATTGAGTCAGTATCAAATCATCGACAGACATTAGTGCTACTTGATGTAACTTGATGATGCTTTACATTCTCTGCCATACGGCTCATCAACAATGGCAGGAATATGACATGTAGATGGACCTATGACCACGCGGACTTGTAAATGCAACCAAACTCAGTTTATATAATATTTGAGCAACTTTGGAGAAATGCATGCCATTGTCACAAAACAAACAAATTGAGAGATGGAGGGTTTTAAAGAGAATAAATAAATAGATGGCTGTCGCTACTGCCAATCTCACGACCCAATTTGGCAACTACAAACTGCTTCATATATTTCCCAGATCTGCAACCACAAAACCACCACCTTTTCCTGCCACCATCTTGTTCAAGTTTGTCGCCACAACCCATAACCCATAATCAACTCAAAGTTCACTGTCACCAACTTCTAGACTCTGATCACCACTACAGCCTCCATCTCACACCATGAAAACCTTGAGGTAACCATGAAACTACTAGACTAATAGGCTTGCTGACCTACGCCATACATAACTCACCAACCCTTTCAATTATCACTTATTTTACCTAAATTGGTTCAATAAACTTGAAGGAACTCTCTAAAAGATACATTTAAAACCAACAATGGCCAACTCAACCAGCCCATTGACTTGAATGCATGATGTGATTTGAATGTCCCGATCACATGTTCTTTCTCCTATGCATGCCATGTTATCTATTTATTGACCCAAATGACAAAGAATAAAAGTATACAACACATCATCAAGTTCCGTGACATACCGGTTATGCTGAAGCATAAATTCAAGGACTTTACTGTTCAAATTAGAATTTCGGTTAGAACTAAAAAAATTTGGACCAACAGGGAAATAAATTTCTTATGAAGTTATAGATAACAAAATTATGGTTTAGCCAAAGAAGAGATACCATGACTTATCCAAAAAAAAAAAAAAAACATGAAATTGTGAATAACCTCAATGGATCATATTCTGGGTGTTCTGGAGATGACTTTAAGACATAAAGGTCATTAATATTTATTGCAACTTGGTTTATGATTTCCTGCAATTCTTCTGGACTATCAACACCATATGCAGCAGCAACTACCATTTTAGCATCTCGCTTTGGAAGAGTAGACAGGGAAATCGCCAATTGACGCAGGCCTTGGCATATCTGCTGGAAGCTGACAACAAATGACAATATCATTCTACAATGTATCATTGCAGCAAGTTTCCAAAAAAAAATTATCAATCTCAATCCTATGATTGACTTAATTAAAAAGCTAAAATTGCATGTGGTGCAAAATACCAGAAATATGGCCCATGGAAAATTTTATGATAGGCAACTTTGGATAATAGCATGACTAAAAGCATCAAGATAATACATCTACAGCATTTCAGAGGAAATCATGTTGACAAATAAAGTAACATTAAACACGGTGGGAAAACAATATATGAATGACTTTGGCGTTCGCAAGTTTACCTGGCTCCGTAACCCCCCAGAATCAAGGTTCAGGTTTGAAACTATTAAAATATGCAACTTCGTATTCTTAATTAGTTAACTACCACCACCAAATTATCTACAAGTAAAAGCACTATAATGCCACAACTACAGTAGAGCTGCCCACAAAACTACTTTGCACCGCCTTGCTATCCAAGCAATACCCAACAGACATAAAACAAAATCAACAATGGACTCTTAAGACTTTCTGAAAATCCTAAAACAAGCTTAATTATGGAAAGTACCCCTCCCAGCAGAGAACTAAAGGCACAGCTAAAATTAATAAATGTAAATTATGTACATCCGTCTAATGAGTGCAAAACAGTAGTTTCTTAAAATTTCCACTCAAATTAGTAAGTATTTCAACCCTAAAATACTCTTGAGAGGACCTTAAGAACCATAAAAGCATCTGGACGTCACAGCAAGCCCTAGAGAAGCAAAATACTTTTAACAAACCTTTACTTGCCCAAACTGATATCATATAGAAAACCTGCTAGATGCTTTTCTGGCTGCATCAAACAGTTAAGGAAAACCCCAACGAAAGAAACTCAAAGCAGCATCATCATATAGGTACAAAAGGATATATATACATGGAAAAAGAATTGTCAAAAGTCTGTTGCTCATGCACAACTATGTTCAATATAACTATTACTGGACAAAAATTGTGGACTAGTTAGGGCCTAAAAAGGGTTGATGTTGAACATTAAAATAGATAAATCAACAATTATAGTCAAGCATCTATAGTGTGGGAAATTGTGACAAAATCAAAGCTCCAAAAGTCCTACCTGCAAACCTTGTGAGTTTGAAAAACTTTTGGCAGGACCCTTGGTAGAGCTTCTCGAGTTTCTTCTGACATGGTCTTCCTCCCACTAGATACTCTACTTGCATTTTTTGTAACACTTTTATCGGAGCTCACAGTTTTTCCAGGCGTACCAGTCATAATAGGCTTTAAGACAGCATTCTTTTCCCGAAGCCCACCTCTTTTACCTCCAATACAACCATATAACTTGCTTTCAATGTTGTTCCAAATCTCCTTTTGCGCATCAACAATTTCTGGATAGAGTTTTATAAATGAAGCATCAGCAGGCTCTTTCAATTTCCAACCATTAAATTTAGGGGAAGATTTTTTGAAGGCGAGAGCATCCAGGAAGACGTTCATTGTTTTCTTAAGAATTGTTGGGATATCTGATTGTAAAATTACTGTATTCTTGCTGAATAAAAGAAGGACATAATCCCTAGCTAAGGATGATTGACCACCCTCTGGAATTAGCAATGGACTTTTTGGAGCCCAAAGGCCCTGTACCAGTAAAGCATGCTTCTGAAGGACTTGCAAAAATTCTTCATTGGAGTAGTCTTGAGCAAAGTGTTTCAGAAATGTGAATCGGTGAACTGGAGGTCCCTATTAAGAAAAGCTCCAAATTAACCAAACAGAAAAATCAGAAATAAATGCTCAAAAACAATAATGCAAATAGTCTAGTAGTCCTTGCTTCAAAATTCTTCATATAATATGTGCACAAGTGTAGAGAGAAAAAAAAGGAGTTCAAGAATGACCTATCTTTATTTTGAGTTTTACATTAAAGAGCCTTGCTAGACAGAGAATGCAACCTATGCAGTGTGAACCTAGGATACAGAATTTGCCCACATAGGTAGCTAATTGCCTGGAATTCAAGAATAACACCTTTTGTGTGGAGTTAGTCAAATTTGTGATTTTGGCTGAGTTAAGTGCGAATTTGACCACAAATTCCTTTTCTAATTAAGTTTCATTAAAAAAAATTGTATAGCGTGGGTATCAGGGTTTGACCACAAACCAATAGATTGGAGAATTGGAATTATTGCCATTGAGGTACTTTATTTCTTTTGACAAGGGTATGACAGTTAGTTACATGTATTTCAGGCTAATGCAACAAAATTATGTTAATAACTTATGCAATATAAATGCATAGACACTCTCATAACACTCTCAACCTTATGATAATTTGGAAGTCACTGCTCTAGCGCTCTCGCTCTGTAAATTTATACCCTGGGAGTGAACCATAAAATGATGAGTGACAAATGCAAAAGTCCCTACACCATTGACCTACAGGAAAGCTCCAACTATTCACTATGTGCAGGGCCATACATGTGCATTCACAAATTCTCACACATGCACAGGCATCACCAACTTCTTTTCAAGTGCCATTATATGCTCATCACATAATTCAAAGTTAAGTGAATTAAAACAAACCTCACAGAGCAGTTTCTTGATTCGTTCTTCCAGAGGCAGTGTGTGCAAAAACCTGAAACATTATCCATTAACATTTTTAAAAATCTACCAACCAAATAAAAAATGAATTTTATACTTCAACAAGAAAACGTGAACTTGAGCGGCTGCATGTCAAAAATGGAACTAATATTATGTCCCCTTCGGTCTTTGCTGTGCCCAGCCTTGCTAATTAAAATACACAAACAATATATTTGTTTATTATTTACTTATTTATGTGGTAATACATTAATTATCTAGATGTTTTGTTTTTTGTGTTTATTTCTTTGCTATGTGAACGGAAATTGGAGCACTTCAAGCGCACTCAAGTGTGAGTTAATTATATTAATTCCTTCGAAGTAGGTGCATGTCAGAAATGGAATTGAAAAACAAAGCAGAATGAGGAGAAGGTAATATAATATTATTTGTCTGTATACTAGCTTGCCCAACAATTTCTTACATCAATATAAAGATCGCACAAGAAGCCATCAAACCATTCATCACGCAGAATATAATTGCCTTGTCCAATATTAACTAATATACACTTAAGAGGAACCCAATAAATTGAAATTTGTAAGATAACCACTCGCACTTGAGAGCTGCAACATTTACCAAACTATCCAAAAGGAATGAACAAATCAAAATTAAGAGATACATACACCTAGATTGCCTTGACATGAGTCAGAACTAAATGATAAGGATCAGAGTACCTTCTTGAAGGACCTTTGGGTTTAATGTTGTTAGGTGCCCCGGGACAGAAGGAGTCAACATAGTCAAACCTTCAAACAAGAATAATAATGAAGAAAAAAAAGAGTAAAATGATCTGCATAATTGCTTTAAATAAAGAGTCCAGAATTTGGTAAATAAATGGAGATGTTCAAATAAACAGTGAGGATTGCAAGATGAGATGATATGTATCAATAAGAAAATAAAAGCCATACGGATTCATCATAAATTGTATAGGAGAGCTTTTTTGTGCCACCATTCTTTGTAAATATCTGGCAGAGAAATCACTCTCTGAACTATGGTACTTGAGAGGAACCCAAGGCTGCAAAAAGAAAAGAAAAGAACAAAATATTTAAATGAGGATCCTAATTAATTCTCAGTTTGCAGCACAACAGACAAAACCGGAAGAATAAAAGCACTTGAATAGAGCAGGCAGCTGTTTGAAGATAGAAAGGTGACTAGTTCTTACAATATCTCCCAATGATGGACTAAATTTTTTTTTTAGTATAATCGAAATACTATTAAAAATGTAAGGCGCCCCCAAGTACAAGAGAAAACACCTAGCGAAAAGGAGAAAAAAGAGCAAGGAAACCATGATGGACTAAATAAAACAAAAGATAAAATAAAAACAAAAAATAACTTGGCAGAGTTCTACTGCTTCTTAGTTTCTAGGCAAACCAAGTATCTGAGTACAACAAAAATATATCAATCCAGAAAACAACCTGATTCACATAAACACAGCAGTATCTCTTATGATTAATTTCATGCAAATGGCAAGAAACTATAACAGATAGCCTGAAAGGTCAAAGCAAACAATAGATAGAAATAAAGCCACGACATATGACATAAAATGCCGTGAACATATAATTAATCTGTTAATAGGTCCACTTTATTCCTAATAAGCTGCATATTTTACTTGTTCTTTCTGTATTTAATTAGAGCACTTTGGATGTTCACTATTTAAACCACTAGTGAAAACATTAAATAAGGAAACATGTAGACATACACACATTTTAGGGTAAAGGTTTGAAAAGAATGGAACAATCACACTCCAAAATTCAAAAAACAACACGGTGCCTGGGGCCATGGGGAACCCAGGGGGAGCCTCCTCCCCCAGAAAAAAACTACCAAATATCAACTGTTATATTCCATGGTCAAGTTTTACACCTCTTCATCATCAGTTTTCTTCTCAGTTGAAGGCTCCAGCCGCTTGTTCTGAACCAATGAAAACAAATTAATAAATGAATACGAAACAATTGAAAAGCAAGCAGAAGAAGTAAATACCTCAATAGAACTCGACAGGCAACCAAATTTGATTCAATGAAATGGAGTTAGACTCCCACCACCCCAAAAGAAAGTTTTTTTTTTAAAAGGAGGATAATAATACTACTGCTAACAATATATAAAAGCACTGATGCTTAGTCCCAATCTCATATCAGCTATTGTACGTTAAAATAATTTAAGCTTCATCTTTAACTAGAAGAAAACCACAGAAGCTGAGCTTTTCAATTATTAATTGATTATAGATGTCAGAGTACATTTTAGACTCTACACATGGATATGCTTGAGGAGTACCTACTATAAACACGATCAGATCCATGCACTTATATTCTTCTCCAATAGAGGACTTCAGGACAGTAGCATATGTCAAATAAAAGAAAATCACCTGCTTCTTAGATGGACCAACAGATTTTTCTTCAGACGATTCTTCCAATTTAACTGTAGCTTCTGCGTTAACTGCAACATTGTTCTTCCTTTTTGAGCGACCAGACTTCAGATGTTCCAATGATGGCCGGAGCTGCACAACTGCATGAATTGTATTCAGGTGTAACTGCACAGTGAAGAAGCGGAGAAAACCTCTTAAAATGCTAAATTATGATTGGGAGCTCTGAGAGAAAGGAAAAGAGGGGATAGAAACTATCATCAGGGAAAGCGGATGAGAAGAAAGAATAAGATGTTTTCTCATGTTGCTTGGGTGTTCATATCAGAAAAGCGAGGAAAGAAACTTAAAAACAAATGATACCATTATACTTTCTCTTAGTTATCTCTTTTCTTCAATCAATCTAAGGGTAAATTGGTCATTACAATAGAATTCATCAAACCACTTTCCTAACACCAAATCCTCACCCCACTTTTAGGAGGATTATAAAGTGGTCCAATGAAGGAGAGGAGCTCTCCCTTCCTCACTTTCTTTATACATCCAAACCTGACGTTTGAAGTTTTATACTCCCCAAACTCTCTTAAGGGGAACTATGCAACTAATATATGAGTTAAAAATCAAAGAAATTACTTTCAAGCAACATGGGATTAAGGAATGATAAAACTTTGGGGAAAGTACACCAAACTACCACCCCATTGTCCCTCCCAAATATATATATATATATATATATATATATATATATATATATTGATCAAGTCAATATGCCCCCCAAACTACCAAATTTGTCAATGTCCCACCAATGATAAAAATACCCTTCATAATTTTTTTTTATAAAAAAAATAAAATAAAAAATAAAAAATAAAATCTTAAAATTATATTTAAAATAAAAAAGGAGGTTTCAGGGAGCCATAATTTTTTAATAAAGACATCACCCCCGTGATTCAGCAGTAAGCAGACCTTCCTGGGACTGATGTTCCCCTAGAAAGCACCTAAATGACAAGTAGAACTACTTGTGATGTAGATCTTGGAAAAAGGGGCTGGTTGACCTAAACATTAGTGACCAAGTGATGAAACATACCAGCATATCTACCGATAATAGTTTATGTAAATTCGGCCACATTCATAGCATAAACAGAGTACGTTAAACCTCAGAAAACAATATATGCATACCTTATTACCCATCAGAACACCAATAGCATAGCCAGTTGTGCGTGGCACCTTCCATGATGATGACAAAGTCTAAAGAGAAACCAAGAAATATGAGTTCTTGTTACATAAACAAATTTGAATGCAAAAGGCTAGATTACAAGGATATCAAAGCCCCAACAAATGTAGTTTTCCAATTAAAAGAATAATGATCAGTAAAAACAAAGCAATAATCTTAACAGAAGTCGTAATTGAGCTCCAAAACTTGTGGACTAACTATACTGGACAATAGTGAAGAGGAGATGGACCATGTCCTTATCACCTTAATACTTGGGATACCACCACCGTTTCAAAAGTAGGACTGGAAGAGTCAATCATCAATGACTTCCCATATCAGGCAAAAGTGGAAACCTATGAAGAAGTACAAATAGTGGCACAAACAATAATATTGTTTCATTAAGTGGACTAAGTTTTGTACACTGATCTCTGAGGGAGGGTTGGGTATTAGGAACTTGCTAAGCTTTAATCATGCTCTCCTAAGTAAATGGATTTGGGGCTATAGACTTAAGAGAGAGGCTTAGTGGAGGGTGGTGATGGACTCTAAATATGGAAGTGCATGGGGAAGTTGGTGTTCTAGGAAGCCCATCGAGGTGTATGGGGTGGGTTTATGGAAGAATAGTAGGAGGGAATGGGGAATGTTTTAAAGTCATACTAGATTTGAGGTGGGAGATCATTCTATGGTTAGTTTCTGGCATAATCTTTAGTGTGAGGATGCAACCCTTAAGGATGCTTCTGTTGTGACTCATGGAATTTTCTAGAGGTGCCATTCAGTGGAACGTGAGCTACTAGACAGGATCATGAGTGGGAGGTGGAAGCCTTTGCCACATTTTTCAGAGTGTTGTATTTAGCGAAAGTGAAATGGGAAGGGAAGGACAAGTTGTGGTGGGTCCCTTCCAAAAAGGGATTGTTTGGTGGTAAATCCTTCTACAGTGTCATGGGTTGTCATGATGGTGTCCGTTTCCCTTGGAAAAGTGTTTGGCGTACTAAAATTCTGTTGAGAGTGGCCTTTTTAGTTGGTCGGCAACCTTAGGAACGATTCTTACCATGGATAATCTCCAAATGCGGTACATTATTGTGGTTGATTGATATTGTTTATGTAAAAGGAATGGGGAGTCTGTAAACCATCTTTTGCTTCATTGTGAAGTTGCTTGTGCTATTTGGAATGTTTTCTTCAGTCAATTCGGGTTGTCTTGGGTCATGCCAAGATGAGTAGTCGATGGTGCCTTCGTGCCTTTTGGTGTCTATGGAGGGAAAAGAATAATAAAAGTTTTGAGAACTATGTGAGGACTTTGAAGAAAATTAAGTCGTTATTTTTCAACACATCGTATCTTTGGTGATTAATTTTTCAACACATCGTATCTTTGGTGCCTTCGTTCTCTTTTGGTGATTAATTATCATGATTTTCTAGTTCTTCTTGCCCCTACTAGCTAGGTGGTTTCTCTTTTATACTTCTTGTGTGCTTGAAGGCGATTTACACTTCTATTCATATTTGAATTACTTATCAAAAGATATCCGCCTAAATGGGAAAAGAAGGATCAAACTTGTCAAGTACATCAATTCAACTCTTAACAGGTCCAAATTCCAATTCCTTCATATGACTGTTTCAATTAAAAACCAGATTAGAACCTTAACGGCTGGTTGAACCAATCGACCATGAGTTGAATGGTAATCAAGCCATACAGCTCACTGTGATAAGCATAAATGAAACCACTATTTAATATGCCCAAAACACGTTATAAAGGAATGGATATGCAAACTTTACAACTAGACCTACTTGATGTTTTGTGCAAGGTATTATGCAAAATCTATTGGCAAAAAAAAAACGTAAATGCTACAACTAGAACTCGAAACCCCTATAATCATTTCAACCGCTTTAATCATTATATCAAAACCTCCCCTAACATTAATGTCTTCACTTCAATCTGATAACAATACTATCTAATATTTACGATAAGATCAAACCCTGGTCGAACCTCGGTCAAACCTCTAAATTTTGAAGTCCACTCAAACAGCCCGGTCTTTAAAATCAGGAATACCACCAAGTAAAAGAGAACTTCGGCGCAAAAGTGGAACACTGTGAGAGTGCCTACTAGGAGTACACAATAAGGAACCCAATCTATCCACCAGAAGAAGACAAAGCTAGCACAGCTTAGTATTACTAGTAATGAAATTTGTGTCATGCCCCAAAACCAAGTTTCTTAACTTCCATAAACTTCCAGTCTAATTACACATGCAAAATAACCAAATTCGCAAATAAACCAGACTTTTGATTGAAATGCTATACTACATATAACCATCTTTTCATTATATTAGTATTTCTGGCTACTTAAACAAAAATTTAACATAAAGAGATGCTCCATTTAACATCAGAATTAGAAACAGACCTGCTTCGTCATCCTCAGCCGGTCACCGAAATCTTGGTCATAATTCTTGGAATCAACATCAAGAGCCAAATCAACTTCCACTTGTTCACTCACAGGTTTCACCCTAACCTACAAAAACAAAGCAAACTCATAACTCCCTACTTTCCTTTAAAAATAAAATTAACAAGCAATATGCTGGAGTGGTAAGAAATCACGCACCTCTTCGCAACGATCATCCAATTCGTACGGACGCCAGGACGGTCTCAGTGGATATTGCAGAACATACAGCTGAAAACAAACTTCAAGAAAATTACAAAAACACCAACCCGCAAACAATTTCATACACACAAGTGATATATGAAAATAAGTACACAGACCTTAGCGTCGTCATCGAAGGAAGGATTAAAGAAGACGTCGATTTCGCGAACAACGACGTCGTCTTCATCCATGGGATCATCTTCAACAATTGGATCGTCTTCCTTTGATTCTACCTTGGCTTCGGTATCCCTTTTTACGGCGCCATTCGAAGCCAAGGAGGCTTCGGCCTCAGCGCCAATTGCTTCTTCTTCTTCCTTCTTAGTCGTAGTGGCGGCATCGACTTCGAGGAGTTCTGGTTTTGGTACGGACTCTTGGGGCTCCGGTTTCAAGCTCGGTTCGGATTTCGGTTTCGGTTTCGGCTTGAGGGATTTCGGCGCGAATCTTGAGATACGAGAGGGAACATGGTCCGGCGCGTCTATGTCGTCCAGGTCCATGCTCGAAATCTCTGTGTCCCCACGACTCTCTTTCTCTCTCTCTGGCCTGAACGGTGAGTTGCGTCGCTGGTGAGGTTTTAGAGGCGGCGAGTAAGGTTTTTGAGAACTCTCTCTCACAGTTAATTGCTTTTATTTTTGTGTTAATAAGTAAGGATTCGGGTTAAGTGCTGTTATCACATTAATTACTTTTATTTTTGTGTTAATAAGTAAGGATTCGGGTTAAGTGCTGTTATCACATTAATTACTTTTATTTTTGTGTTAATAAGTAAAGATTCGGCTTAAGTGATGTAGTTAAAAACTACACCACCGTGCTGTTAAAACAATCACGGTTGGGATTAAATAGAATAAAAAAATAACAATCAACCGTTGAGATTTAACCAAAAAAAAAACTAGAGAAGGAATACTGCTTCTAGTAGTCTGTACGAAGGGAGTTGGGTACTTTTAGCAGACACTTGAAGGGCTTGTGAGTAGGGGACAATCTTGTCTTGTGGTAAAACTTGTTGGAAAACGGATTATAATTGTTTCCAAAGTTTTGGGAGATACTTTGTTCCTTGTAAATTTTGAACATGCGTGGTATAAAGCATTATTTCCCAACCCAGCCTGAATCATACAGACTAGGAACAGTATTTCCCAACCCATCTTCTCTCTTTAATCTCTTCCTTCAAAATCCATCCTCAAATCATCACCAAAATGAACACAATAACACCCGCCACAACCGAACGAGAGAAAACAAAATAAAATAAAAACAAAAAATTTATCTACCTTCTTTCTCCTCTGCACCTTCTTCTTCTTCTCTCTGATTGACCTTTTGGAGTGTAGTACTGGGTTAATGAGTTTTTTTTATGTGAATTGGGACTCCCTGCAATTGATGAATTGAGAATGGGTAGATCTCCAGGTTCGGGCAGCTTTGCGAAGAAGCCCTTGAAAGATTTTATGAATCAATTCTCTCCTCTCCTTCCCAATTTGAGCAAGGGACTGACATGGAATTCCAGCAATTGAGAGGAACGTGCATAGAGGCAGAAAAAGAAAATGGGTTATGCAAAAAAAAAAAAATTGTTAAATCGCAACCGTTGATTTTTTTTTTGTTTTTATTATATTTAATCCCAACCATATGTTGTTTTAACAGCACCGTGCCGCAGTTTTACAACACCTAAGCCGGATCCAATAAGGGAAATACTAGACATCTCAAGACTTTTTTTCTAAAAATTATTCATAAATGATGTGTCACATTTATCAAAATAATAAATCTCATAAGAAATAAACATATCATTTGAAAACTAATTTTTAAGAGAAAAATTTGAGATGTGTAACCAAACAAAAAATGATAAAAATGATATTTTTATCTTTAAAGTAGATTAAAGTATGGACAAAGTTAATTCTTCCTTTGGATGAAATTCCTCCAATCTAATCTCTAAAGTTAACATGTGTCCTCAAACATGTATTTCTTACATGTTTTTTTTAATATCCAAAAGTTCACAATCCACCGTTAACTCCAAAAATCTTCCCTCTAAAATTTGTTTTGTCCCTCACGTCTCCGCCTCTCCCTCCCTTACGGCACCCAACAATACTTGCAAAGAAAGCAGCCTAAGAATTAGCAAAATCCTATTGCCCACTGCACCTTTCTGTTATAAAATTGACAAACCCAGAAAATTACATGACAAACCCAAAAAATTAGAGAAAACGGACAACAGAGAAAAATTGTAAAGATTAAAAAACTCAAAGCTCTTGGTGAGAGTTTTCTAAAGCTTTACCAGAAGCAATGCTTTGATTTGAGGTAGGGAGATTGATCTTCCCGTGTCTTGGTCTCTGTACTGAAGAAGGAATTGCAAAAAGTCCTTGCTTTCTTTCTTCATTGGCCCCTCTACTTTTAATATCTTTCGACGATCAATTACAAGATCAAAGATCCTCTCAATCCAACCAAATATCTTCTTTATATCCCTCTCCACCCCTTGTATGTCCAATCTCTGCTAGTTTTTTGGGGTGCCATAGGGGAGGGAGAGGTGAAGACGTGAGGCTGCGAGAGAGAAAATAAATTTTAGACAAACGGAAGATTTTTGGAGTTAACGGTGATTTATACACATCAGGGTATTAAAAAAAAAAAAAAAAAGATAAGAAGCACATGTTTGAGGATATATGTCAAATTTAAAGATTAGGTTAGAAAAAATTCATCCAACATAGTTTGGAAAGAAACTAATATCTCACAATAAGTGCGATTTTAAAAATTGCGTTTTTAAAAATTGTGTTTTTGAAATCGCTACTTTTTAAAATTGTATAGGCATTTGGTAAAACATATTAAAAAATACTTTTTTTTATCAATTGAGTATTTGGATAACATTAGCATATAATTATGGTTTCCTTGCCAAATAGGTAAATATTGAGCCAAATATTGTTTTAAGGGAAATCGTGATTTTTGTTTAAATTCGCACTTTTTCAAATAAGCATCTCCTAGTCCGCTTATAGAAATCGCAGATTTTTTTCACGATTTTAAAATTTGCGTTTTTAAAATCGCAATCCCAAATACTTCAAAATTGCGATTTGGTTTAAAAACGCAAATTATTTTTTAAAAAACACACTCCCTAACTTGCATTTCCAACCGGCCCTCAAATTAATAAATCATTCTTTTCTAGCATTACTCCACAAAAAAGCGTAATGTATTTATGAGGTTTCTTTTATTGAAAGTGATAAGAAAATATGAAATGCGGTTTGATATTTTTAGTTAGCGAAGATTAAAATTAGTCCTTGAATTTTTATTTTTATTTTTTTTTGAAAGAAATACATTCAAATTTCATTGATAATAATTACGAGCATAAAGCTCTTACATTGTAGGAGCACAAAGCCCTGAAAATGCAAATTATAGCCGAAGCTATAAGGATACAACATCACCTAAAACCTCCGCTACCCTATGACTAGTTTTCAGTTGAAATAATAGATCTGCATAAGACAGACGCAATCTAATGCATAGGTAGCGCAAATTCCTCCTCGACCCAAAAGCCAGGATGAAGTTCACGTCCACAACTCGAAGGTTTGGACTAAAATTCACATCCACAATCTAAAAGATCTGGACCACCTTGAATTTTCTCACTAATTCAACTTAGATTATAAGTTTTAAATTCTAACAATTAAATCATTGGGTCTTACCCACATTTCAAATAAATTAAATGTCATGTGACATGTAACGATTCAATAAAAATGTTAAATACATACATTTACTCTATTCTTCAAAAACAAACAATTAACACTCTTTATATTTAATTATACTCGAATTTTACCTATAAAGAATTAATATAAAACTCATCAATTATGAGCAATATGAACGATCTACCTATCCAATTTATACCTAATTTTTAAGATATCACACCCAAGCTGAGGTGAGAGAGGTCCCTCAATGAGTCTTACTTATCTTCCTAAAAAACATTTTCAACATTATTGCAGTTGAAAACTTTGGTCAGCTGTAAAACATGTTATTGTTTTCGATAAAAATGATTATATTTTTTTTTTTAAGACATTAAACATTTTCCGTCTACAATTTATCCCTTCAAACTTTCCTCCGATAAACACCCACACCACAACGCACCTAAGACCATCTTAGATCTTGCCATTGCTAACACCAACATCCACAAAGATGTATTAAAACTTGTAAGAAATATTATACATATTTTCACTTTCTCACTTTCACATTTTTGATGTGATATTTAAAATTACTATTAAACATTTTTCGTCCACAGTTTATCCCTTCAAACTTCACTCCCTCAGATAAACACCCACGCCACGATGCACCCAAGACCATCCCAGCTCTTGCAATTGCTAACACCAACCTCCACGAAGATGTATTAAAACTTGTAAGAAATGTTATGCATATTTTCACTTTCTCACTTTCACATTTTTTACTTGATATTTAAAGTTACTATTAAATTTGAAATAAAAAAATTATTATTTAAGGAGCTTCCAAGCCCTTTACACACCCAACTGTTCACTCTCACACTAGATGCATCTAGTAAACACAATAAATTTGGCTTTAAAATAACACAAGACAGGATATTTTTATTCGACTGTGAAATTTTGAGGTTAATCTTGAAATTAATCAGATGCATTGCAGGCATGAAGTCAATTACAAATCATCACGAGCTTGATGCCTTGGGCTTGCCCAGATGGATGCCCCTATATACGTTGCTCTCATATATATGCCTTCATCCTCATTCATCTCAAATCACTGTCCTTTGGGAAATTTAATTCACATATGGATGTTAGTTTCACCATATATTTACAATCAAAGATATATTAAGTTTTCCTTCGGGAAATTGTCCTAGAAGTCCATAAATTTTGCTTTTGTTATAAATAAGGTGACGGGTTTCTAATTTCTTATAAATAAAGTAATGAGTTTTGTTAAAGTGATAAATAGGTCATTCCATCATATTTTTCATATATTCTTTAGAAAAAACTTGTCACCTCCCATATTGCCTACATCATACCAATAAAAACATGGCACATGTATCCAAATACATGTCAGCTTCCCGCATAGATCAATTCCAGTAAAGGTGTTTTGTGGGGGTTGAGCTTGAGCCACCCTTGCACACCTGGATGGAGGTGGCGGGGATGAAGCCCGTGCCACCCCATCACCACCTTTGTTATGTGGCGATGAAGCTCTTGATATCCGTCCCTCTTTTAGGTAAGCGAGGTTAAAGCCACCCTCACCGTCTTGTTGTGAGAACGGAGCCATCCTTCCTCACCTCCTTCTGTGTTTAAATACTAAAATTAATATAAATTTATAATAAACGTTTAGTAAAAGCTTAACGGTGGTCATAATTTGTCTGGAAATCCCTAGATAAAGATGAGACGGAGAGAGAAGATACTCCTTAGAAATGATGAATAGCCATTGAGCTCAATAGATATAATGTCCCAAAGACCATAGAAGAGTATTAATAGATAATTATAGGTCTATAGATCTCCATATTGATACCTAACCAATGTTAAATAATGTTAATGCCAGCAAAGTGATTGGCCTTTGGCATCTGTCAACGTAGGTGAAGAAAAGTTTTCAAGGCCCACATCATGCCTTAAATAATGCAGTGTTTGAACTAACAAAAGGAAATGAAATCCAAGTCAATGCAAGTGATGATGGAATATGGAAGACTATATAACATGCCGGCTTTTTGGTTGTTTTCCAGGTTCATGCTTTCATTGCTTTGTCTTTTGATTCAATCTTATCGTCGCTCAGGGGTTAAAAAAGGAAAGAAAACCTCTGCCTTATCGCCCTTTGCTTGAATTTTAAACTAACCTAATTAATTATATTGCTCGCGTGCAAGAGCACCGGAGACAATCTAAAGAAAAGGACGTGTGCGCCCAAGTATGTTCTAGTCAGCTCTCCTGCGAAGTGTGAGATACTGCCATTTGGCCAAAATACAAATACTATATATATATTAGGGGATCAGCATCTACCAAAATTCTCTAGGAATTTTAGTTTCTGAAATTTATGATTTAAGCAGTCAATTTTTCATCTAAGAGTCATTATTTTACCATGTGTCACATTTAGTGAAACATGTAACAAAACAATAATTATTGGATAAAAAATAAACGGCTTAGATCATTAGAGGGGATCTGGATCCCAATGGAAGAGGTATGAGAGCACCACTCTCATATGTCACAATGGCTGTTGAAATTTAATGCCACCTAAACCCCAACATAGGAGGGGTTATTGGGGGCACCCATTGCCAGAGCTAGTGACCTAGACTCATTGACAAATTACAAGCAACCCAATTGAAAGGCGACATGTAGTAGGGTCGCACAAAGAATGAATGGATCCGGATCCCTTCTAATTTGGGAGAAATTAGAGATTCTCCAATTGTTAATCGTGGCTCTTCATTTTAAATTTAATAGTCTATAAAATTATTTAAACATCAGTAAAACAAAAGCCAGCATTTAATGCATCGGTTATACAAAAGCAGCTGACATTTTATAGACCATTGAATTTAAAATGAAGGGCTACGATTAACAATTAGAGAATCTCTAATTTTTCCTCAATTTGAGGGGATCTCAATTCGTACTTTGTAACCTAATGTAATCCTTCTACAGCTGTCAAAATGACGTTGTTACATCGCCCTGGGTTAGTCAATGCCCGAAATGGGCTAGCTAGCCCAAGCCCGAGGGAATAGACTCCAAGTGTATCATGATAGATTAGGAAAAAATAATCATGAGAAAAATATACTTTACTCAGAGAATATCCCCACTTTAGTAGTTTAGACCACAAAATTTCAAAAGGTAACACATGACTGTCTCCAATTATCACCTTATTACAAATAAGTCACTTTGTTAGCAATTGGAATATAATATATATGCGTTCAAAAGAGTTTATTGAAACAAAAGTTATCTCCTTAACAACTAGAATCCCCTAAAAATCAACACTAGTAAGATGGATAAACCAGAATATCAAGTAGAAAGTGTTGGTAAAATTTTCAGACTAATTGGAGCGACTATTATTGCTCTAAAAACGTACAAGGTTGCCGTAAAAGATTTCATTTGTAACGAACCATTTGCGGGTGCGTTTCCCAACATCCTATTGAGGCAACATTGTCGCCTTAAACACAATCCCTTAAGCAACTAAATTTCAGTTTTTTTTTTTTTTTTTAATTTTTAACGATCAATATAAGATCCAAAATAAGGAGCAACATATATATTTTTCTCATGCCATATTCACAATGAAAAAAAATATTGGTTTTTTCTTTCATTTTTCCCCATAACCTTTTTTGCTATCTAATTTATCGTAATATTTTGTAGCTGTCATGTAGATAATCTTGATAGAAAAATAAATAGAAAAAGGTGTTTATCCCAACCCATGACATGTTAGCTACATTTGCGTGATATTCGATAAGTAATCATTATTATTAAAGTTCTCTAAAATTATTTACACAACCCAATTTTGCATAATACACTCAATATGTAATTTAAGACATATTCATTAATGTGTGTTGGGGATTTTTTAATTTTATTTATTTGAAAAAGAGTTTTGATGTAAAATAAAGGTGAAAATTGTTTTGTGTTTTTAAAAGTGGTCGTGTTTTGGGTTTTTCTTAACGTTTTTGTCTTTGTTTAAAGAACAGAAAAACAAAATTCATTAAAAAAAAAAAAAGGTTTAACAAACATGGAAACACTATTAAGTATAAAATTGTGTATTTTTGTAAAAGGCAATTAAGCAGTCATGCAAAGAAATTGCAGGCTATCGATGCGTGGGGGATAGACATAATTAATTGCTCGGTGCCTTCAAATAATGGCCACTTAGTTGGATTCGTGGTGAATAACCACATTCCCTTTAGGCCTTTACTAAAAGCGAACCAAATAACTCGGAAAAAAAAAAAAACGAAGCAAATAATTATTTGTAGCCTAAATTGATTGCTGTCTAATAATAGTCAATTTGTAGAAACCGTGTATCAAAGTATCAAACCACGACTCTGAGAAAGTCTAAGAGGCACGCTTACTTAATTGTCTAATCCTTAGTTCAAATTGCTCGGAAAATAATAATAATAATAATAATCCTTAGTTCAAGTCAAGAGCAGTTCAATTGGCAAACGCTATTTCTTTACGTACAAGGAATAGAGTGTTTGGGCTATTTATTGGCCAAACATTCTAAAATACTCAAATTCTAATGATATTTTAGAATACACAAAGAGTGTTATAATGACCAATACGAAAATGTATATTTCTTATTGTTGATGCAATTCTTGGTCCAAGGTGTAGCTAGGCTGCTATATTTCCTCATGATCAAGCTTTGAGTTGGATTCTTGTACATTTATGGTGTTCCTGTAAAATAAGATCACAGTTAGAGGGTCTTCGATTGAGGCCGAAGAATCTCTGATGCCTAAGTTAGCATCTTGTGTGTGGATAAAAATATATCATGACAATATGCCTCTAATATCCAATAATTTGTGTGTGTAAAGTGAAATATATGAAAAAGAGTGAGAGAAGTTATGGAGAAATAAGAGTCTTCTCGAGAAATGGAGACGTGAGAGAGAGTCCTAGAGAAAGGAAGACCTTTCTCCTTTTATAAGTCCATGGTGACACGTGTCACCATATTTTTAGGGGTTAACTCCATTTAATCACCTCAAAATGTCATATTTTTGCAAAGTTTCTTTCACTGTTTCAATTTTTACAATGTTTCTTTTGATGAGATTGAATCTCCCACTTTTATGATTCAAAATGACAAAAATACCATTCATAAGATAAAAATAAAAATAAAAAATAAAAACTTACTTCAAAATATCATATTTAAAATGTTTTGTCCCTCACTCCTTTCAAATTTTAGTTCTACCCTGAGCATCATGATTCTTTTTACTTAAATGTAACCAAACGGCTGAAAATCATAAAAGATTATCCAAACCACACGCCACGTAATAGTTTAGAATTCTAAAAATTACACCAATCAAACCCTACATAATAGTTTATCACACTAGACATGCATAAACAAATGTGAACATATATTAAGGTTCGTGACTATTTGCACGCTTCTCCCCATAAAATTTTGAGCATGTGGAGAGGGTGACAGCCTAAATTATTTAATACTCTTTCCTTTGATATAATACTAATTTGCTCCGGAAAAAGAGAAATATATCCCTATCACTCGTGGGGTACGTGTTACCAAGTCCAAAAAAACGAAAGGTGCTTTGGGCCTTGAAATCCAAAGTCCAATTACTCCATCTTTATCCTATGTGACACTTCAAGGGTCAATCGTATCTAATGAGTGCTTCAAGAGGTGAGGGCTTATGTGATGCCACGTTGCCTAGTGAATGATCCTACGTGTGAATCATAGACCACATAAGCATAGCAATGAAGTAGAGTAGTAATACTAAACTACCCTTTCCTTTTGATGTATTGCTCAGGACAAAAAAAAAAAAAAAAAAAAACCAACCAATCCAAAGATCGCAAGAAAAGACATTTTGCGGTAGAAGGCAATAATTATAAATAATACTTTTTTTTTTAAAAAAAAAAAAAAATTTCATATTTAAAAATTATTTATTTTTTCTCTTTAAAAATTGTTCTTTTCGTCTTACAAAATGTAAAATTACTAATTTATTTTTTTATTTTTTTTAGCTTATACACGCAAATGGTCCACACGCATGGAAATGAATAACCAAAATATAAAATTACAGAAGAGAAAAGAATAGATAGACTGTGAAGTGTCGAAAAACTTTACACGAGAAACAAAATGCGCTCTTCATTTTTATTGGCTAATATTTAAAGATTTTTTCTTCTTTTAAAGGCATTTTTTTTCTCTTTCTTTGTGAGCCCTCAGAGGATTTCTAAAAGTTTCTTTTTTTTTTTTTTTTTTTTTTTTTGGTCATTTTCCTTATATTTAAGAACTTA
>NC_081547.1:1155344-1222982 GCF_901000735.1 Corylus avellana
AAAAAAAAAAGAAAAAAACCAACCAATCCAAAGATCGCAAGAAAAGACATTTTGCGGTAGAAGGCAATAATTATAAATAATACCTTTTTTTTTAAAAAAAAAAAAAAAAAAACTTTTCATATTTAAAAATTATTTATTTTTTCTCTTTAAAAATTGTTCTTTTCGTCTTACAAAATGTAAAATTACTAATTTAATTTTTTTTTTTTTTTTTAGCTTATAGACGCAAATGGTCCACACGCATGGAAATGAATAACCAAAATATAAAATTACAGAAGAGAAAAGAATAGATAGACAGTGAAGTGTCGAAAAACTTTACACGAGAAACAAAATGCGCTCTTCATTTTTATTGGCTAATATTTAAAGATTTTTTCTTCTTTTAAAGGCATTTTTTTTTCATTTTCTTTGTGAGCCCTTAGAGGATTTCTAACAGTTTTTTTTTTTTTTTTTTTTTTCCTTATATTTAAGAATTTAAACTATTTTTTATTTTTTTATATCAAAATACACCTCAATAGCTTCCCATAATCATTCCCTATATCATTAAAATATTTATTTTTTTTAATTATATTATATATATGAGATGAGAGATAAGAGAGAATTGTGAGACATGAGAGGAGAGAGGAGAGAAGAGAGAGAATCCTGTAGTAATTATAATGTTTAGGGTTCATTTATGAAGTTTGCTGTTAGATGTTTTTTACAATTTTTTGAACATATTTCCTAAACTTACGGAACAGACTCCCTTATAGGGAGTCTGCTGGGAATGCTCTTAAGCAATTAACACGACCTTGCAACCTCAAAACATATTGAAATTCTTTGCAATTGCTTGCTCTTATGGCCTTCAATAGATTCTACCTATCTAATAACACATGTTTGGACAAGTAAGTCCTATCAAAGGTTTTTTAATAGTTTCTGTGAGTTTTGTAATGAGAAATGATAAAATTTATTATTTTAATAATCTTTCAGCTATCTTCATACAGTGAATGAATAAATTTACTATTGAAT
This sequence comes from Corylus avellana, assembly GCF_901000735.1. Classification (NCBI taxonomy): domain Eukaryota; kingdom Viridiplantae; phylum Streptophyta; class Magnoliopsida; order Fagales; family Betulaceae; genus Corylus; species Corylus avellana. The sequence goes on from NC_081547.1 coordinate 1,156,344, forward strand.
TTGTATAAAGAACCTATATATGTCAACAAATTAAAACTAACTATTAATCTATTAAATTAAAAAAAAAAATTAAAGATAATTATGTAACATACCTCTATCCATAAACAGCGTAAAAAATTCGATACAATAAACATCGCTTCTAACAATTTTGTTAGCCCTCAGAATATGAAATCCAAATCCTATCCTATGCGCCTAAAAAAAAAAAAAAAAAAAAAACCGAAAGAGAGAAGAAGATAAGAGTCCCAATCAAAGATGCTCGACCTCACGAAGCAAAAGGACGTGTCAAAATCAGAGTGGCCAAAAACTCTAAAAAAGTTATAATCAAGATAAAAGTTCTTTGACTTTTGTGAATTTAAAGCACCGGTGTTCCCGACCCGTATGCTGTCCTTGACAACACAAAACGAGTTCAAACACTTCACTACACGACAAACAGCGAACAGTACAAGCAGTTGGGTGACCTCCGACAACGTGCCTAAGAACCATGGCCTCGACAACTGGACGGTAAATCCCTGGTCGTAGATTAGAAACTTGGTCAAGAAGTCACTGCCAACCCTTTGTTAACCCCTCTGATTAACCTAATTAATCTAGATTAATAGCTAATCAATTAGAAAACCATTTCTTTATTTTAATCATTTTTCTCTAGTCTGAAAAGTTAGATAGAAGAGCACAGACCCCAGACTTTAGCGAAATCTCTTTCTCTCTCTCTTTTCTCTCAAACTTAGAAGACAAGATCTCTCTCCTTTTCCACTTCTCTCTCCTTAGCCGCCTTTTAAAACAGACCCATCTGATTCTTGCCCTGTATTGCTCAATTATCGGATTGTTTATAGCTTGATCCGAAAAGTCGAAAGCCCAGAAAAATATTCCCGGAAACGTTTCCACTTTGTTCATTTTGTCCCTAAAGTAGAATCATTTTATTCATTTCTGACCGTTGGATCACAAGAGTTCATTTTCCGGGGATCAATTTTCCGGTGGTTTACTTGTGGGTTCTCTGTGTTTCATTTCATTTCTTCCGAGCTGAGAGAAAAGCTTTTGTTTTCAGTCTTTGGGTTTAATCATTGAGGTTCCTTTGGATACTGTGAATTTTGGTCAGATACCCCGTCAGAGCCGGTAGGTGAGTAAAGAGAGAGAGAGAGAGACCAAAAAAAAGAAAGAAAAAAAGAGTGATTGACTGGTAGATAAGAAAGCGAGAGAGCAGTGATGGAAACCCTAAACATTGTCTCCAAAAGCTTCTTTGCAATTCTGAGATAAATGTCCTAAGATTTTTTTTCGTTTTTGTCCAGCAGATTAGGTCCAAAGAAAACCCTAGCAAAAGATTTTCAGTATCCATGCCGGTCGACTTGGATAATTCCTCTACTGCTTCAGGGGAAGCCAGCGTCTCTTCCTCTGGCAATCAGAGTCAACCTCCCAAGTCCACAGCTAAGAAAAAGCGAAACCTTCCTGGAATGCCCGGTACCAATAAGTTGACACCCATATGAGTTTTTTCAAATTATAATTATTAAATTCATTTATTTTGTAATAATTTGTTTGTGGGTTTCGACAGATCCAGATGCGGAGGTGATTGCTCTGTCTCCGAAGACCCTGATGGCCACGAACCGATTCGTGTGCGAAATTTGCAACAAAGGGTTTCAGAGGGATCAGAATCTGCAGCTCCATCGGCGGGGTCACAATCTTCCGTGGAAGCTTCGGCAGAGGTCGAGCAAGGAGGTGAAGAAGAGGGTCTACGTGTGTCCCGAGGCGTCGTGCGTGCACCACGACCCTTCGCGAGCTCTGGGTGATCTCACGGGGATAAAGAAGCATTTCTGTAGGAAGCACGGGGAGAAGAAGTGGAAATGCGATAAGTGCTCCAAGAAGTACGCGGTACAGTCCGATTGGAAAGCCCATTCAAAGATTTGCGGCACTAGGGAGTACAAATGTGACTGTGGGACTTTGTTTTCGAGGTTTTTATTCTATTTTTCTTCTTTTGCTTTTAGTGTTTGATTTCGTTTGAAATGTTAATGCAATTGTTGGGTTTATATGGGTTTGTTAAAACTTGTTTTGTTTTATGATTCTTTGAAGGAGGGATAGCTTCATCACGCACCGGGCGTTCTGCGATGCGTTGGCAGAGGAGAGCGCCAGAGCTCAGACTCAGGTGGCGGTGGTGAATCCAAATTCGGAGTCAGACCCGAATACTCTGGCGGTTGAGACATCTTCACCAGTACCGGCGCCACCTCCAGTTCAAGCTCCAGCACAAGCTCAAGCTCAAGCTCCACCAGCTCCTCCACAGTCAACTGGTGTACTATCCTCGGTTTTGCGGAACAAGAGTCCAGGTAAATATGATCCAAATTTGGAGAATTTTCAAACTTTTCTGTTGGGTTTTGTCGGATGCGTGTTTTGTCTTAATTAACAGAAAATCTTTGTTGTCTCTCTCTCTCTCTTGAGATCTTGGAGTTTAGTAATTTTTGTCTGTTACTGGTCGTTGCTGTCATCTTGATTCGTATCACAGTAGAGTAACCGATCTTGAGATTTGGGGAACTGATAAAAATGCTAAATAAAAACAACAATAGTGGGATTTCCTCCGAACTATTGAGATTCAATTTGTGCAATCTTTGATAAAGAAAACCAAGTGATTCAAAAGCTAAAAGGGGGGGGGGAGAAGTGGGTTTAGAGAAAGGAAACCATTATTGATCCTCCTTTTTCTTCTAAAGTTCTTCATAAAGAAAAGCTTAACTTTTCATGTCTCTGTCTGTTTTTAATTAACCGCTTTTGTGTTCTCTTTTCTCTTTTGGCTTTTGATGTAGAGTTACCGGAAAATACCCCACAAATAGTGAAAGAAGCACCGGCCACGACTGGGCTAAATGGGAGCTGTGCCAGCACCACCAGCTCAAGCAGCAACGGCAGTGCAAGCTGTAGTGTATTTGCAAGCTTATTTGCTTCCTCAACAGCATCAGCAAGCTTGCAAACTGCTCAAACTCCTGCATTTACTGATCTAATCCGTGCTATGGGGCGCTCTGATCCCCCAACAGACCTTCCACGGCCTTCCTCTACGGAACCCATTTCTCTCTGCCTCTCCACGAATCATGGGTCATCAATTTTCGGGACTGCAGGGCAAGAGCGACGGCAGTATGCACCGTCACCACAACCAGCCATGTCTGCTACTGCACTACTACAGAAAGCTGCTCAAATGGGGGCTGCAGCAACAAATGCATCATTGCTTCGAGGGTTTGGCATAGTTTCATCTTCATCTTCATCCGGGCAGCAAGATGGCTTGCATTGGAGTCAGCGGCAAGTCGAACCGGAGAATGCCTCAGTTCCTGCAGGACTTGGACTTGGGCATTGTGATGGGGGCTCAGGATTGAAAGAATTAATGATGGGAACTCCTTCTATGTTTGGTCCAAAGCAAACCACCCTTGATTTTCTGGGATTAGGAATGGCTGCTGGTGGCAGCCCCAGTAATGGCCTATCTGCTTTAATCACATCTATCGGCGGCGGGCTCGATGTGGCTGCCGCTGCTGCTGCGGCATCCTTTGGGGGTGGAGAATTCTCTGCTAAAGACATGGGAAGGGGCACATGACACATTTGAAAGAAAAAAAAGAAAGTAAAGTATTCCATGCTACAGGGGTCTCCATCTTTTCTTGTACAATTGAAGTTGCAGGGGAACGATGATAAGCTATAATTTTATATAAAACTATTGCCCTTTGGAGGTAAGCATTAGGCCACAGGCAGTTGGGTCTTTTTTTATTGTTATGCTGCCTTTGATGACCAGGATAACGAGGTTCTTGTCGATGTGGTGTAGATCCGTAGTGAGCTAAAAAAAAAAAGCCTTGGGACCCTTTCTTTACTCCAATGTGTAATGGCCAATGGGAGCCGTATGTTTTTCCGCAGAATACTTGTACTGAATGTGTAAAAAGGTTGCTCAAGCTAAAACGAAAAACATCAGCAACATATCTCTCTCTAAATCACTATGTATACCAAGATTTATTATTGTGTTAGTTTTATCAAGCTAGAGCTTTGAAAATACCAGCCGTTGTGCAGTAGATCGGACTTTGGGTTGGTTTGTAAATGATGGGTCGGGCCTAGGTTATGGCTCATGGACTTGATGAAACCTTCTATAAATTGTAAATATATTTAGGAAAAGTATAAATATCATCCTTAAATTTGATGTAATTGTCAATTAACTCTGCATTTTCAATTTGAATAATTTAGTCCCCGCAAATTGTATTTATGCCAAGTCAATGCTCTGTAAATGTTTTTTAATAAATATAACCAATGTTTTGTGAAGTAAGTTGAATATCTAGCATAAAATAAATTTATTATTATTATTTTTTATGTAAATTTTGCAAGGTGAGGGATAAATAATGCCATTTTAAGATTTAATAGAAAATTTTAATAGAAAGTTTTAATTGTAATAAATCAAACATGTAGGGGTTAAAAGTTAAATTCTTCAAATTAAATGTGTAGGACTAAAGTGGCACCCATATGAAAGTCCAATGGTAATATTTGTATAATTCCCTTTTACTTTATATTGAATCCCAAGTTAGTTGAAAAGTAATGGCTAGGATTTTAAGAATTTTACTAAAGAGTTATCCAAGGAAATTTAGAGAACCCTGACCCTAGGACAATAACGCTTACTTGTTTTTTTTTTTTTTTAGGAAAAATTTCACATCATTAAATAAAATAAAGACAAACATCTCAATCATTAATTACAATGTCACTCTTACTTGTTGAATGAATAATTACTCTTTACTTATTCCTTAAATTAAACCGTTCAGATTTTTGTATTTTAATATTTATCAACGAGACACATCGAGGTTTAAAATTTTTTAAAATTTATAATTTTTTTTTTCTTTCATTCATTGCATATCATATATAATAAATATTGATGTAATTTAAATTAAAAATAATAGTTGGAATATAAGAAACTTTTAGATAAAACTTTTTTTGAGAACTTTAGTGCATCTTAGCCGATTATTTATATAATATAGTTTTATTATGATTGGGTTAAGAGGCTTGTGACTTGTGAGTGGAGATCAAGAAATGTTATTTGGTTGGCAGGTTGGCTCTTGGTGGACCAGCTAATAAATTATTGGAAATAGGGTGGCTGTCTCAACTCTCAGGGCTTCATTTGTCTTGTATTTGGTTGTAATTATTCATGGTATTATACCAATCTATGAATCTTCGCAGTTCAATGCTCAATTGGCTGTATGGTGCTTTGACAGTGATATCTTGTCTATTTATTTATTTATATATATTAATATGTTTTCGACTTTATCTACTCATTCAAATTTCCAACCATGTGCAGCGTGCAGGTTCTCTGTTTTCTAATTAAAAAATAGAAAAATTGTCAACTGAGGTGACCTATTAAAAACACAAGGCGAGGTTGGAGTTGAGAGTCATTAAGAAGGTGTAAGCCATTTTTTTTTTTTTTTTAGTGGATGCTTGCACCTTGCGGCTCCCTATCTGGATAGTTTAGAATTTTCTGTCTGAATTTCAGGAAATTTGAACAGGAAAAAAGTGAGGGGATTTTGGGTCTCTAAATGTTCCAACGGTTTAGAATGCAGAGATCCACCTGTCCGAGCATCTCGAGATTAGAAATTTTCTCTCTATCTTTTAATATTTTATTTGAAATGGATAATATATATTTGATGGTCAAAATTTAAAATTAATGTATTAAACAACTATTTATCACATTATTTGAATTTCTTAAAATACATATTAACATTAATATTCGCTAATTTTATTTATTTTTTTTAAAATATAGCGTAGAATAAATAACATAGCTCAACACCTCAATAAAAGGAGTATGAGCCGTCTTTACTTTTGTCCTTTTTCCGGATCAAGAATCTTCAGAGTTCTAATTCGACTCCCACGTACTTTGTCTTTTCTCTTCAATTGTCCCGTCCTCTTTTGTTTATTCCCTTTCCAAACAATGTGGATCGTAATTTTACAATAATTTGTGAAATAGGACCAAACATGCATGATGAAAAAAATATAATATATAACATAAAGATGGCACCACAATTAGCCCATGAATTAATCAAACAATTTTAAAAAATTTACGCGTGATATTGACAACAGTACAATACACTTTAAAGATTTCAGCTCCCCACTGAACTAGGAATCTAGTTTTAGGAGGCCAGCTTGCATTCAAATTTTTTTAGGGGCCAAAGTTAAAACAAAAACTTAATATATATTTTTTAATAGATTTGAAGGCTAAACTTTTTTTTTAAACATTTAATAAAAAAAAAAAAAATTGTGGAGAGGGGCTAGATGCTATCCGGGTTCCGTGTCGGCCGTTGCCCCCAAGCAAGTTAGCGTATGCTAAAAACACCACATAATTATGTTTAAATATGGACACAAATTTTTTCCAAGTTGGTTTGGATGAAATTTTCTTCAACCTACTATAATGAGTGCTAAGTATCATTTAACATGTTTGAGTTTCTCAAAAATCAATATTTTGGTTTATATGCTAATAGAATGACAATAAATGACTGTTAAGAATATTAAAGAAGTCTCCAAGGGGTAGCTAAATCGACAGTAAATCACGCCTCATGAAGTGGATGTCCCTAATTCGAATCCCCCCTTATGTGGACATGTAAAAATATATATATATCAAAAAACAATATGTGAGAGATGACATTTGGTATTTATTAGAGTAAGTTGGAGGAAGTTTCTTCCAAATTGGTTTGGAAGAAACTTCTGTCCGTTAAATGCTCATCCCTTAGCATACCAGATAAAGTTTTTCAACAAATTGCTTTAGAGATTTTATTTTATTTTATTTAAAAAAAAAAATTAGTAAATTAAACTTGTATGCATTCAAAATGCATGTTAAAAATATATGTTATTTTTTTTTCACATGCATTTTATTAGGACCAGCTCAATAAATTTTGAAGCGTAAGGCGATACCTTTAAGTAAGACATTTTCTTATATTTTAAAAATTAACTAAATAATATTTATTTAAGTTGTTATATTATAATTTTTTTTTTCTTTAAAATTCATTATTTTCATTTTACTAACTAAGTTTTGTTTGGTTTTATTGTTGTAGACTCAATATCTCTCACACCCATAAAAATAAGGAGTCATGATTCACTGCACGCAGCGTGCGTAGCACGCCCGTGCAGGAATCACTTTTTTTTAAAAAAAAAAAAAAAAAAAAATTTTTTTGCACGCGGCGTGCCATGCACGCCGCATGCTCTTTATCTTTACCCAAAAAGAAGTGGCCAAAACGCAAAACTGTCGCAAAGAGAAAATATATAGGGTACAAACTATGAAGTGCTGATACTCCATCACAGGGAAAGACAAAATAAACTGATCACATTTTTCATTTCCTATTATTTACAACCTAACTTTACCTAACTTTCTGTGTTCCATAAATTGTAGAGCTTTTGGTGTATTAGTTATACACCTAACATTTGGTATTAAAGACGAGGTTCCAAGTTCGAACATTAATTCTACAATTTATTTCATATGTACGTTGATTTCATCATTCATGGTCCTGGCCTCTTCCAAGCCTGCCGAAGATTTACAGTGGTCAATGGCACATGTTTCTAGTACGATCATTCATGGCATGGCTCTCTGAGCAACCCTAGCCCTAGGGGGGTTGGCTTTTCATTTGAGCAACTTTTCAAGGAGCACTTGCTTCTACTTGGTGTAGAGGCCGCTGCTTTTAATTTATAAACCACGTACAATTACTAATTTACTATCGTCTATCACTGTATTTATATGCCAAAAAATTTAATGTATTATTGTCCAACTGGCTGGGTCCTCTTCATCTCTCTCTCCGCCTGCTAAACCAACTCCATTGCACAATAAGACTTCCATTGACTCTCTGATGGATTTTTTATAAATTTGCAAAGCATATTTTTTCTTATGCAGTCAAGAGTTAGAATTTATGCAGAAAACCGATTGGCTCCAGTATCCATTGTGATTGGAAACACCATATACGCCAATGAGAATTGTTCATTTATTGGCCAATATAAAACAAACACCAAGACTTTGCCTAGCCTTTTGTTTAGGCGCCAATTAATTAATCCAAAAATGCATAAGAGTTGTTGGCATTTAGTTAAAAAAAAAAAAAAATTTATTGCTTTAATTAAATATTTTACGTATTGAGCTTTATTAAGTGGTGATTTAACAACTTCAAATTCAGAAAAAAAAAAAAAAAATCCAATTTGCAGGTATCTAGAATTTCTCTTCCCTGCATACTTTTGGAAGAAGCAAAACTTGCCGCCTTACGTCTAGAATCCCTCCTTTTTTTTTTTTTTGTTCTGTTTGTAGTTTGGTCTTGAAAAGCCTGCTATATTGGCCCGGCCCAATATACCAAGGGCAATGTAGGCCCAAAATGTAGAGGAAGCCCAATATTCTATGTATCTTTAACATTCGATTCCAAACCCAATATCCTCTTTGGGTCAACCAACTCCAGGCTCTTTTAGGAAAGGGCCGCATGAAAATATACAAAAACAAAAAACAAAAAAACAATGCGTAGGTTGTTGTGGACCTTACGCAGAAGAGGAAGAGAGCGGAAGCTCCGAGGATCGTATCGGAGCTTCGCTTCCTTCTGAGGTGTCTCATAGGGAGGGCTCAAGCATCGTACTCCGTTAGGAACAGGTGCGGCTTCCTCAATGTTCTCAGCTATTTTATATTCGTTGCTTGTTCCAAACTCCAATCTCGTTTTTATCAGTTTGATTGTCCATTTTATGTCTGAGGAATCTGAATTGTTAAGGACATTATTAGAAAGATTTAGAAATGGATTCCTTTGTTTTTATGGGAATATATTTCCAATATAAACATTGTAGTTTTTTTTTTGGGGGGGGGGGGGTTTAATTTATGTTCGGAGAAAGAAAAATCAATTTCCCAGATTTTTTTTTCTTGGTTACTAGATTTTCTCAAAGCCCGTGGATTTCTTTTTTTCTGGTCAGATTATTTGATGGAATTGGTCATCTTAGTTATTGCTTGTTATTTATGCACATGTCGACATGTTGTTGGAGCTACCCGTGGGAATTTCAACCACCTCTGCCTTTGTGCGTGTTTCTGCATCTGTTTAGCAGTTCACACGTTGTAATATATCCCAATTTGTCTTCTCGTATTAGGTTTCAAAGTTGTACATTTCACTTGAGAAGGCTTAGCTGGAATCAACCATAGGTTAATTGGTGGGTATAGATGTATTGGGAGTAATGACATTTTATGTTCTATATGATATCCAAACTTGGATACTCTCCAAGAGAGTAATTGATTCAAGGGCGTTCGATATACAGGGGATAAAATGCCATCCGGCATTCTCTCGAAGCTGAACACTACTATCTATTCTGGTTTCCCACGAGCAATAGTTCAGCAACGAGTTGCGTGGCGAAGTTCGATAAATTTGCTCCTTGGACCAGGGAATTTGTTGTTTGGGAATTCAGTGCTGTCCTGGTCCTTGCCATATTCAACTTCTTTGATATCAAACACCTCTGGGTATTCTCTTAGCTGTGAGAGCAAGAGAAAATCTATGGCTGCTTCTACTTCCAAAGCGTTATTGGGAGATGTTTATGTTGATGACTTAATCTCAAGTTGTGGAAATGCATTGGACTTCACAAAACCTACTGGCGTTTTTTATAATGATAGAAGCCGTAACAGATGCTGGAAAGCTGGCTTGAGTTTGAGAAGGCAAGAACAGCCCAACAGTCATCTTATCTGTGGGTTTTTTAATTTTGATGGATTGCGGCGGAGTTTTAATCCCAATTCACTTGATAAATCACGGCTGAAGAATTTCCATACTTCAACTTTTGTGTGCCATGCTACTGGGGCTGCTCCCGATGTTTCATTTAACTGCAATTCTCATGATGAACAGCTTGCAGATTCCACCATTTTGTCTGGCCAGTATGTGCTCTAATATTCTTCGTTTTTTTTTTCTTGTCGTTTTAATTAATTAATCTTAGAATCTCCATTGTGTCTTTCATGCCCCCTACCCCTTGGGACAAAAAATTACTTATAAAAAAAAGAGGAGGGTTTCTGTAGTACTAGATCAAAGTTTGCTTATGAATTTGGGTTCATTGTTTAATTTGTTTCTCACTATTTATACTTGTGTATCTTGTTTGGTGTTCAGAACTATTTTGGGTGAAAGAACCCTGAAGCTAATTTCAGGATCATGTTACTTGCCACATCCTGACAAGGAAGAGACAGGTGGAGAGGATGCTCATTTTATTTGCGAAGATGAACAAGCAATTGGTGTTGCGGATGGTGTAGGTGGCTGGGCAGATGTTGGTGTTGATTCAGGACAATTTTCCCGCGAACTCATGTCTTATACAGTGACGGCAATTCAAGAGGAGCCCAAGGGTTCCATTGACCCAGCCAGGGTGTTGGAGAAGGCCCACTCAAGCACAAAGGCCAAGGGTTCCTCAACAGCCTGCATCATTGCTCTCACAGAGAAGGTTTGTTGTCTTTCATTTTCACAAGCCCCTTGTGCCTGCCCCTTTTATTAAATTTTGGTAGTTATGGAACTAGGACTCTTTTACATTAAATAGCAATGTTAGGGTTAATGTGCTTTCGATGATAGAAAAAGAAAACTTCCCTCTGGCCTTTGTCTGATATCAGGGATATGTCTATTTGCTTTCAACTTGTACACACCCATACGCGCACATAATTTTCTCTCCAACTCATTTCCAACCTTACCTTGATCTCTACAAGAACACATTTATGAATTTCATAAGGTGACTTAGCAGTTTTGGCGAAGCAGAAGCTGTTCTTTAATATTGCTGCTCTCTCTGGATTAGCAGATTTGATGCCTGATGGCCCTGATTTTCTGGAGGGTTAGTCCTTCTAAGTCTTCAGCAAAGTGAAATTTCAAAAAGTGGCAGCTCTTTCTCTTGGATGTAGTGGAATTTTTATCTTTATCTACAGTGGTTAATTTTCTTAATTTCTACATCTGGGGTTATTGCACACTTTCAACTGATATGTGTTTTCTTTTCTGTAAATTCCAAGCCTCTTAAGGCAAAAAGGTTGCTGATTTGCAACTTTTAACAGTACAAAATTACTGTAAATGAATTCAGCATACTAGAGAATTGAACTTAGGTTGAAGAATGCAGGCATTAGCACAATTAGAACTTGGGTGGAATAGATGATGGAGGTTTCTGGTCACGTAAAGTTTTAGCACACTCTGGTCTGTCATATTTGATTATTTTTATGTCCACTATGAATAATTTACTGTCTGGGGATTAAAAAGATGAGAGACATTGCTATCTGGTGTTATATGGTTTCATCTGTTTGCTTGTGTCATCAGGGATTACATGCTATTAATCTAGGAGACAGTGGATTCATAGTGGTTAGAGATGGATGCACTGTCTTCCAATCTCCAGTGCAGCAGCACGGCTTCAATTTTACATATCAGCTGGAGAGTGGCAATGGGGGTGATCTACCTAGCTCTGGTCAGGTCAGTAAACGCTTTGATACCTTGCAATCATGTATAATGTGTAGAATATTAGAATCATATATCTTTCTCCTTATATGGAAAAATAGTTTTGGCTTTACATCTGTCTTGTATGTGGGTAGGATGTGAACTTTTTTTTTTTTTTCCCTGCAAGTCAGTGGTATGTTGTAATGAATTTGTATGATGTTATACTTAAAATATATATATATAGAATGGCAACACAAACAATTGAACTTGTTTTTGATGTATATCCCTCATAGGGCTGCTGCCCATGGTCATTGTGGAATATATGCAGTGCCTCGCTCTCACACGCAGAGATTTTAAAATCTAGAAAAGGTTAAGGAAATAAATTGGCTCGTGGGGTCTGAAATTCTGCTTACTACTAGACTTGCATGATTCTGGAATTCTTGAGAGCTAAGATATTGTTAAATCAACTTAGACTATTACATTGATGAGAAAATGTTCTTTTCTTTAGCAAGATTAGAAAAGAGTCTTTAATGTTTTCCCTCAGTCGTGTTCATCAATTAAATCAGCAGCTTACTATCAAGCATCACAGACTTGAGCATCTTTTTGGCATCGTATCCAGGTTTTTACAATTCCTGTGACTGCTGGAGATGTCGTTATTGCTGGAACAGATGGGTTATTCGACAACTTGTATAATAACGAGGTGACTGCTGTTGTTGTTCATGCGGTTAGAGCTGGCTTGGAACCTCAAGTAACTGCTCAGAAGATAGCGGCTTTGGCACGCCAGCGAGCACAAGATAGGAATCGGCAGACTCCATTTTCTACTGCTGCTCAAGATGCTGGCTTCCGCTATTACGGGGGTAAGCTTGATGACATCACAGTTGTTGTGTCATATATAACTAGTCCTGCCGTTTTGTGAGTCTCTCATCTCCGTTATAGCTATACCTACTTTGCTTGTATAGTTACATATGTTCAGTTACGGTGGCGAAACTGGCGGTTGGGGCTGATAAGCCCATATTTTGGTCATGAAACATCTTGGGAGTTGTATTTGATATTGGGCATCTCCCTTTTCAATTCTTGTTTTTAGTTTGAGATGCTCAGAATTTTTTATATATAACCCCCTTGAAGGTCAAACCTGAGTATTAAGGAGATGCAATCAATGCCTTCTTTCTTTTTCCTTCTTAGTCCCTCCCTACATGTGATCTATTGTATGAATCTGTTATCAATTTTGAACTAAGTTTGATCTGATTAACAAAAAGTCACGAGATCACCATTCAAAGTTACTGTTTAATTCAAGAAACAAACAGCATGCCATAGCTCAATTAGTTTTTTTTGATAAATAATTGGCCCCAAGGGAATGTCGTAGCTCAATTAGTACGAGGACAAAAGCCAATTTTGCTGATCCAAATACGCTAACGTTGTAGAGTAGAAAAACCAGGTATGCTTCTTGTCATAGCAGCTTTCTTGTCATGCTTCCTGTCACCGTTTTCAAATAAATAAGGTGAGAAAACTCCGAAGATCAAAAAGCATTGCATGTAGCTGCATCCCTCCCCTTAAGTTTGAATATATCTGTTCCATCGTCTTCTCGTGGTTAATCCATGGCGTTCTTCTGCTTGTTTTGCTTTTGTATGGCTCAATTTTTAGTTTCTACCCAAAAGGGTATCTGCCTTTACCGATCACAAGATTTATTCTCAATCAACCATGCAGGAATTCGTACCCATTTTTACCAAAGAGGGGTGAGGCAGAAGATAATTAACCTCTCAACCATTAGAGTCATGAACATGGATCACAGAGCTTATTATACCAAAAAACCGTCAAAAGACAACATGGAATACACGGAAAGGCTTTTTTATTCACATGCGCATCATCCAAATTGATGAAAAGTGAAAACTACCCAATCTTATTGGGGAGATAGGCATTAAATTCTCCAATCCTCAGAGCTCTTCTTCCCTCTTCACTACTGCCTTCCTCCTCTTGCTCTTCGCTCCTAGCTTTCTCATCCTGACCCTCTTGTTCCTCTCTCCAGTCCTCTTCAGATTGTCTTCCAGCAGGTTCTTCTTCTCCCCTCTCTCTTCTTGCTTCTTCTTCTTCCTGTCTCCTCCTTTCTTCTTCTTGTCTCCGGGCCTCTTCTTCCTCCCTCTTGGCTTCTTCTCGTCTCCTTTCTGCTTCCTCTTCCTGTCTCCTTGCCTCTTCTTGTTCCCTCTCTTCTTCTCGTCTCTGTTTCTCTTCCTCTTCTCGTCTCCTCCTATCTTCTTCGCTCCTCCTGGCTTCTTCTTGCTCCCTTTCTGCTTCCTCTTCTCTGGCTTCTTCTTCTTCTTCTTCTTCTTCTTCTTGCCTCCTAGCTTCTTCTTCCTCCCTCTTTGCTTCCTCCTCTCTCTTTCTGGCTTCTTCTTCCTCCCTCCTCTCCTCCTCTTCCTTTCTCCTCCTAGCTTCTTCTTCTTTCCTCCTGGCTTCTTCTTCACGCTCCCTCTCTGCCTCTTCTTCCTCCCTCCTCTTGTCCACCTCTTCTCTCTCTTTCTCTTTCTCTTCCTCCTCTCTCTTCCTAGCTTCCTCTTCCTCCTTTTCTTTCTCTTTCTCTTCCTCCTCTCTCTTCCTAGCTTCCTCTTCCTCCTTTTCTCTCTCAGTTTCTTCCTCCATTATCCTCCGTTCTTCCTCAGCACAAGAAGTACATTCTAGCAAGATTGAGTCAGCCTGCTTAGACAAAAGCTGATCAATCGTAGTGTTAGTGACATTGAAGGAGACAGCCAAGACTTCCTTGTCCAAAGTTTGAAGAACCGATCTCTTTCCTGCCAGAAATTGAGGATGGTTTCTCCTCCTTGTTGTGCTGAATCCCATGAAAACAAACGAGTCATTGTTGAAAGACATCTGAGCCATGGGATGGAACCTAGGCACACTAAAAACATCTCCTTCCATCACCATAAACCTCATATTTTTGCACTCTGATTCATTTGCACTGCTAGAGCATACCGCGCGAACCATCCCTTGCCCTTGCAACACTATTGCTATCTCCGTTGCCATTGGATTCCAATGGGGCCCCATCATCGACCCCTTCCAAAAAAAAAATAATAACATGTGTGTTAAGAGTGAACTTTCCAATATACCAAGATGACAACATGCTGGACGAATGCAATTCACTAACCTTTGTCAAATTCACCAGGAAAAGACCAATATTGGAACCCTTCAACAAATCGAAATTTTTCCTGGTCACTGTTGTGCTTCGCCCGTAACAATTTTTGATATCTGGGTCTGCATCAATAATGTTAAAGGTTCTTGTTTTCTTGCTGAATACCATGCCGCCTGTGTCGCCCAGTAAGACTTTCAGGAACCGTGCCTCCAATTCCCACAAGGTTGTTTCCTTTGTCGGCACCGCATGCACTATGGCTGGTGCCTTGGTTCCTTCTGTTATTGCTTCAATCAGATCCTCAGGTACCTTGAGAAATTAAAATTGCATTATAAAGTAATCTCACAAAATTTATTAAGTGAAAGCAAAGCGTAGATATCTTGAAAAAATTGGCAATGTACCCCTAATGTTTCAAAAAAATTCAATTCAAACCTTCCGCTACTAATTTCCCTCAATTTTTTTATTTAATTTTCATTATAAGGATACATTGCCGAATTGAAAAATACTGAAACTTCAGGGATAAAGTGAATTTAACCCTAGATCAAATTATATATAGTCTTAAACTCGTGAGACATTGTCACCCTGCCTAGCATAATTGGCTGCCCAGAATCGCAAATGAGAAAGTCACGACAAGATACACAAAAGCTGTACCTTAAAAGCTGCTTGAAGGACTTTCTTATCAAAGCCTCGGACCAGGTTGTTAATGCTCGAGTATGCTCCAATCGATTGCTCCTGCATTGGTTTTAGTAACGTCTAAATAGCAAAACAAGCAACTTCACAAGAGCTGAATGAAAAGAAAAAAAAAAAGAAGAGAAATTAAGAAGCTCATACATATGGCGACTCCTCTATATTGGCAAAGATTGCATATATCCTAAGCTTCTGCCGCTCAGGCGCTAAGCTGCTCTGTACATAGAAGATAGAGCCTGCCCCGAGCCTGTAGATATCTCCTCGACGTACATTCACCCTCCTCATCTCATCCTGATCCACAACCCAACTCAGCCTCCCACTTCCTACACCCACAAAAACATTAATTATAATGCATATATTAACCAGCATTTAGAGTTTGGGGGCAAAACTAAAATTTGTGGGAATAAATTTCTAATTTTTAAAAAATTATAAGGGCCTTTTTAAATTTTTTTGGGGGAAACATGGGGCTTGGGGGGAATATTTAAGTCATTGTCTAGGGTTTAGGCTTAGTACGTGCATTATAATTTATATTATAGAATATTTTAGGAAATCAGCAAATTGTCAGTGGTATATTGCTAGCTCATCACTTATCCTATAAATCCATCACAAAAACCCCAAAGCTTTTCATAGGAAATATTTCTCCGGCAATTTGCTGGCCGAATTGCGAACCAATTGAGTAGTAAATGTGAGAGAATTCACTGTCGGAGACTTGTTCCGACAAGTGAGTCACTGTCAAGATTACTAATGACTTAAAACAATAAAACTCAAAGCACCTGTGTTGACAAAAAAGACCATGTCTGCATGGAGGAGTACAGGAAGAAAGAGGGAGTTGGGCTCCAACGTAAGGAACTGAAGGTGGTAGAGCGCTCCCATTCCATCAATAATTTCAGTGGATGAGATCTCTCCGTACTCTGTCGCAACGAGGGATCTCCTTTCATCTTTCTTCACCAGAGGCCCGGCCCCCACGCCCGAGACATCCTCATCAAAAGCTTTTGCATGCAAAAAGAGAGAAAGAGAGAGTAAGAAGAGTAAGAGGAATGAAAATGGTGAAGTGAAATCTTTGCCCCCCATTGTTTTCTTGCAGAGATCAGACAACGCTGAGCTTAAGTTTCGTAGCCTCAACTCGTTTTTGTTTCTTCGTAGCTATATAGAAGAAGATGATGAGGATCAAAGAGCTACGTGTCTTTCTTTGTGGACACCTGTATGGTCATAGAACGCGTGGCAGGTGATTGGGTCTGAGTCTTTCGCGCAAAACTTCAGACTCAGGGAGATTCTTCGCTTGATTCACTGTCTGTCGTTTGGTTAAGCAATTATTATTATTTTTTTTTAAGCAATACCTTTTTTTCTTCTTCTTGATTTACGTGGATATTATTATTATTATTTTTTTTTTAAAAAAAAAGAGATTTCTACTTTTTTTTTAAAACAATATTCACGTAGAATTGAGAGAACACGGTAAGAAACTATAACATTTTTTTTTTTAAGTGTTTATGCAATTTTCAAAGAGATGTGCTATAGATCTTCACTTGGTTATTATCTTATCCTCTTTTTTTTTTAAAAAAAAATTATTATTGAATTTGTGAGGTTGATGTGTGAGATTTATATAACCTTATAGTCACAGATTTAATGACGATTAATTTTGAAAAGTAAGAGAATGGAAGAAGAACCAAAAGTTAAAATGAAGCATTTTTCATTTTCAAATATACAGTTCGAAACAAATAGCAACGTGATTTACAAAGAATATTGTTTTTGTCAATATTTATTGCACGAAAAAGTGATTTAACTTTTAAAAACGCACATCCTTATTAATGTAGACATGTAGTGCAAAATTGTATAGCTTTTTTGCCTTTTAAAAATATTATTGCTTTTAAACTCATTTTTAAACATAACACTCTTTATAATTTTGTTTAAAAATATTTGTTTGGCCCACAAAATTAGGAGACCAGATGCATTTCTCAGTACAAGTGGTTTAATTCATGAGTTATGCTAATTTTTTACGCCTATTTACACCTAACATATTTAGGTGTAGAAAATCTTAATTTATTACATTAATTTTCGCAACTATTAAGAAATTGAGAAAACAAAATGAAGCGGGCTTTGGACAATGTAAGTATGGTCAATGATGAGAGCTAAACTGGGTTGGGTCTGGTTCATTGATAAATGGTTTGTATGGTCTGTGACTCTGTTCCATAGTTTCTCTATTGGATCCGATGCTGAGATACGATCAAGCTCTGTTTGGGTTTGTAGTTTATTTTGGGCTAAAATCTGCCCAATGTATAACTCTTTTACTTGTGTCCTTTCTTCATCTTTTTGTTCTTTCTGTTTAAAAGAGAATAACTTTTATAAGGTCTTAGCATAAATTAAGGCCTTTGTGTCATCTAATAAGAATGCAACACATCAGCATAGAACATTATAACAAAAATATGATGTTCCAGCTAATCTTTTTTCTAGAATACTTAAAACAAAACACCTTCTAGAATAAACTTTTCATATTTTTCTCCAAACCCACCCCAGCCACCAACCTGTCGTCGGAGACACCGCCAGAGACGGGAAAAGGATCATCTCCATTTCAAAATTCCTCAATTTCCTCAATTTAAGTTAATTTTGAAGGGTAGTGTTGTTCAGAAGTTTTAATGATGGTAGTGCATTAAATGCAATACCCTTTAAAATGCACTAAATTGACGAAATTGAGAGATTTTAAAATGGAAATGATCATTTTCCCTAGAGACAACGCCGACCGGTACAGAGAAAGCCGGAGATGACGCCGTTCGTGAGAATAACTTCTATAAGGTCTTGGCACAAATCAAGGCATTTGTGCCCTCTCATAAGAAGGCGACACATCAGCATGGAACATTATAATAAAAATATGGTGTTACACATAATCTTTTTTCTAGAATACCTAAAACAAAACACATTCTAAAATAAACTTTTCATATTTTTCTCCAAACTCACCCCAGCCACCAACCTGCCATCAAAGACTCCGCTGGAGACGACGTAGGCCAATACAGAAAAAGCTGAAGATGACGCCGTCCGATGCCACTCTCTCTCTCACCGGCGACAACAGAGATGTTTTAGGTATTCTAAAAAAAATATTAGGTGAAACACCATATTTTTTTATATTGTTGTATGCTGATGTGTTGCCTTCTTATTGAATGGCACAAAGGCCTTGGTTTGTGTCAAGACCTTATACAAGTTATTCTCTCCGTCTAATCCTATTTTAGGTCAAATATATATATATATATTATTATTATTTTGGTCATTTTTGTTTCTTCCATTAAGATTTATGGTGATTAAATAAAGAGGATGATACATTGCAATGTTTAAACTTTGAGAGGACATTGTAAAAGTCATGGCAGTTTGGGCAAAGTTTTCCTATTTTCTCTATATCATAAAATTCCAACTAGTTCTGACTGTGACACCCAAAAATTCTTGAACAAGTGGAAATGTGTGAGTTGGTCGTGTCATGGGGGTTCAAGTGGGCACGAAAAATACCAATTATCATCCGCCATGTGTATATATATAGTTATATATATGTGATTTGAACTGTTCAGAGAGCGGGGAGGGGAGTGGGGGGCATGTAGAAAGTGCATGTGGACCGAAGAATCAATCGCATAAAAAGAAATAATTGGAGGGAGTAAAGAAAACTAATAAATAAATAAATCAAGGGGTATTTATGAAAGCAAAAACCGACATATCCTAAAGATCCCGTTGATGTAAAAAGGAGTTAAGTTTTGGGGGAAGAAGAAAATAAAAGATGGAAGATCCGCCACGATCACCTCCACTCCCATGAGTCTTTTCTTTTAGAAGTGGGGGAGACAATCTTTATGTGAATGATATAAAGAGTAGAATCTCAACCCTAGATATCATCTTTTGTATGCTACAAGCTTCCCTCTACCTTCGCGTCTGTCCCGTGTACTTCCAAAGTTCCAACCTTAACTCCTAAGTATTTGCCAACGTATTATCTTTTACATTATAAGTCTAAAAGAAATGGTTTTAAATTTCACGTTTCAATATTTTTAAAATGGGTAAGCATTATCCTTTGAAATTATTATATTAATCGAATCATTTTAATTTGGATTTGTTTTCCAGTGTATCTTATATCTTATTGTTTTCCCATATATCAAAAGGAAGAACTCTGAAGATTGTTTTTAAACAACCCTTATATTGAAACATATCTAGGATATTGCTGCTTGAATACCGTGACGCCATCAAGAATATTGATTCAAATTGCACCAAATTCTAATTAATCATTAAAATCCCCCCACGTTATTCTTTTGCCATTTCTTGAATCTAATAAATTCCTTGTTACTTATTAACACATGTGCTATATATTAATTACAAAACTCATCTTTCATTTAAACTAACCATTAATAGACTCTATTTTGTTTCTTCAAAATTCTGTTGATTCAATGTAGATTAAACGTTATTGGTATGTTTGTTTATATGTTTTGGAGGGTGTTTTTAGTTTTTGATTTGAGAAAGTATTATAACATAACATAAATGTTAAAAAATGTTGATGTGTTTTGAGTTGTTTATTAATGTATTTATCTTGAGAATATGAAAAAAAGAAAAAAAGAAATTAATCCCTAAAAACATTATAATTTTATATATATATGTAAAGAGGACATAGAAAATAGAAAAGAATTTGGTAATGGAACACATGCATAAGCTATGATTAAGACATGAGTGCTACTGGTCAGGGAGAGGATCAAAAACAGCTTTTTGAAGGTGCGCAAACTTTCCCTGATTAAAGTCAGAATAATAATTAACACGAGAGCAGTGGTAGGGATAGCTGCTCAATTTGAGCAGTATTATATGATGCATTGGGATTTCAGAATATTTAAAAAGAAAAAAAAAATGAAAAAAGAAAAAAGCTTTCTCATCTTCTTTCTGCACAATCGATTATTCACATTAATTGGGCTTACGGTCATAGACTCATAGCCTAATATCCAAATTCCAAAGGCTTTAAGCCTTTCTGTTCGTACCTTTAAAAAATACTTAATTTTAATTATAAGTTAACTAGAATGCATTTTTATTTATTTATGTGTTTTATGTTAGAGTATATACCATGGAGTTCAAGAATAATAGTCACAGTATAAGACTATTATTGACTTACAGTTGAAGAATATCACTGAGTTTCAGTTGAATAGTTAAAGACTATCACCTAACTAACCAAGTTAGAGTAGAAGTTTATTTGTATCAAACATGATTCTCCTATAAATAGGAGCATATTATATTGTAAATATTACTCAGAGAAATAAAAGTTTAATGCAGCCTTAAGGCTTGATCTTGTGGATGTAGGTCATAGACCGAACCACGTATATCTCTGTATCATCTCTATCTTATTATTCCACTTTATTATTTCCGCATTATGAATTCTTTCATTTTATGTCTTCACATGGAAAGTTATTTCCTTAGCATTTTATATATAAACATCTCGAAAGTATTCCTAATTGGCTAATTCCAACGAGATCGTAATATATATACTCTAGATACTGTTTATTAACTTAAAAAATTTAGCCTATAAATATATTTTTAATTGTGTTATTTTAATAATTTGTATTCATACACTACTATATATATAATTTGGGATTTAACCATTCATATATGTATACTCAAATAAAAATTCTCAAATAGATTTCTCAATTAAAATTTGTTATCATCAAAAGAGAGCTGCAGCTTAATTAGTTCCTAGCAATTCTAGAATGACTTAAACAACCATCTTAAGCTTATGATGCAAATGGTTAGCATAAATTGTCGATTTTTCTAGATTTTCCTCATCAATTCGCATTTTTTACACCATTTTTTTTGTTCAGTCAAACTTTTTTTATTTTTATTTTAAGGAAAGAAAATCTATTAGTGTCTTTTGGCATGCATCTTGCTTCCCACTAAAAAATAAAGGATTTTTTTTTTTTTTTTTATTACTTTACTGAAAACCCTTCAACTTTCACCAGATTTGATAAACCTTCAAAATTTCAAAATCTCTCGATTTAGTCTCATGAACTTTCAATTGCAATTAATTTGGACCAATCCGTTATATTTTAAACGTTAAATGACGTTTATACCCTTGAATTTTTTTATAAAATTTCAACTTTACCCTAAATTCCAAAACGTTTTTTTATTTTAAAAAAAAAACGAAAATCAAGGATATTTTTGTCTTTTTTGGTATTTTTAACGACTAAATTTGACAGAAGGGTTCAAATTGAGAGCAATTGAAAGTTCAGGAGATTAAATTAAGAGATTAATTTTGAAGTTTAGGGGGTTTATCAAATCAAGTAAAAGTTCGGGGTCTTCAGTGAAGTTACCCTTTTTTTTTTTCTAGTTAGTTTAGGGTTTAGGGAGCAGGTCGATCGCTTTGAAAACAATCTCAATAAAAAATGTGAGAGAATTTTTATAGAGCTGATTTTGAACAACTCACCTCTTATTTAGACAAGTAATTAATTAAGCCGGCCCATAGGGAAAACTCAATTAATAATAATTGGGACAGTAAATTTCTAAAAATTCATATCCATAAAAAGAGAGAAAAAATGGAGCAGCTAGCTGGCTTTGAAAGGTGGCAAGTATGCTTTGAGATCAAAGAGTACACGTGCCTTGGTGCTGAGACGCAAAGGTGTGAGTGAGCTGAGTGAAAGACGTCTGGATGGATGGATGTATTAAGGAGCGATTGATGCTCTATGAGTGAAGAATTGGAACATATTCTCCTTTTCATGAGGTCGCCGCCAAAGGCAAAGCCACCCTACGTGGGCGTGCTTTCTATTCGCTGACGCCAACTATATATCAACTATGTATGTTGATGATCGATCATGTCAATTTTTTTCTTTTAGGAAGAAGCAATATGCATATATATATATATATATATATATATATACGGCCATCTCCGACAGAATAGCCTACAGGGGGCCGGTCATCCTATGGCCAATCAGGCGGCACTACTTTGTCAAATTTGTAGACCTGCTTTTGAGAGGTCACTAATTATCTCGTGAAACAACAAATCTGTGTCTAGTTTTCTTTTGCTAGTGTGAACGCTGGTGGATTGTTGAGGAGCTAGTGCTTCTTGGCCATACATGGTATCTCAAATGTTTGGGTTCCCTGCATGCACTTATTGACCAATAATATTGATGAAAGAATATTAATCCTACTTGATAGAGACTCAACTTTTTTGCTCAACAAAAATTCAATTTTTATCTTATTTATTTTTTAAAAATAAAATAAAATAAAAAATGAAAAAAATGTTTAAAGCAGCCCTATCTATTTTTTGTCTTTCTTTTATTTAGTATTTTTAAAAAAATGAAAAATGGTATTTTTTTTCATAATAATGTCATTTTTTTTATTTTCCATTTTGTTTTTTTTAGAAAAAAAAAATGGTAAAAGTTGGACTTTTGTTGGGCAAAAAAGTTGGGCCTTTAGCATTTCTCTTTAATTTAACTAGTTTTTTTTTTTAATTTTTTTTTTTTTATTAATAGTATTATTTTAACTTTAAAATAATTAACTTCATTTTATTATTCTTATTACAGCCTATTTTCAACCATTGCTGGTTCTTCTTAAAAGATGAGTTAGCTAGTCAAGTTTAAATCAAATTTTAGTTAGCTAAAGAACTTTTAAATGGTATGGAATTCTTGACGACCTCTGTTGGTTCTTTTCTATGCTAAAGTTCAAATGGTTAAAACTTAAAGTGCTTTCTCTATATATATGTCAAGTTGGGACTCTACAATATTGTGAATGGTCAAGGGGGGGATACAATTGTCAATTTCTTTCACTATAGTCTATATATATTGAGAGAGAGAGAGAGAGAGAGAGAGAGAGAGAGAGAGAGGAGAGCTAGTTAGTTTGAAGTTTAAAACCGTCC
Organism: Corylus avellana; assembly: GCF_901000735.1. NCBI lineage: Eukaryota > Viridiplantae > Streptophyta > Magnoliopsida > Fagales > Betulaceae > Corylus > Corylus avellana. The sequence continues at coordinate 1,179,340 of NC_081547.1, forward strand.
TCTCAAAGTGCTTAATTATGGCGCTTTCTCTAAGCTTTTTTAAGGGAATAAATAAAAGTCGGGGTGGTGGAGTTTCTCTTTGGGTTTGCTGTACAACTTTTGTATGTCCTAATACTAGCGCGGGGGAAGCGACAAAACAAAAAGAACTTTAACGCCAACTATTTGACCTCTTTGTCGTTTTTCAGTTAATAATTGAAACTTTAACACCAAGCGGTTGGTAATGCTATTGATACATACATAGTCATAGTTCATGGGATTCTTACCGCGCGGCTACTTTAAATGTTTTTTTTTTTTTGACCTTTTCTTGATTTACATTAGCGTCCAGTAAACATATCATATATTGAAAGAAGACTGACCCGTCGGGCATAGCCCAACCCAAAGGGTAGATAGACTTTTCTAGGCCCAAAAAGAAAAGTTCCACTGTTTGCATAAAAAAAAGAAAAAAAAAGAAAAAGAAAAGGCAAATCCAATCTAAATGGGGAGCAAAACTCTGAAATTGCATGGGCAGGTCTTGAGGTGAGCTAATAAAGCGAGAATCCCAAAAAGCAAAGAGGAAAGCATGATCAGTTACTTGAATTAGAAGCTTCAAAGAGATAAAAGAGACTCCATGAATACATCCGTGTCTCTCATGGATGATATTCCCGGCCCATTACATTAATATACATCCAATCCACCCCATGCACACACGCCAGGATATATAAAAAGCGAGTCATCATAACCGCCAAAAGCCCCTCTCTCTCATTTCTCTCTTTCCGAAGGCACAAATCTAAGGAGTAAGAACTGATCAAGAAGCAGAGACACACAGCTCTTCGAGCTCCGTTTCTCACTTTCTCGATTCTCTTAGCGATGAGAGTTCCAGTCAATCCTCCACAAACCAACCAATCTCAGAACCCCAAACCGGTTCCTTGCAACAACAACACCGGCCGAAATATCGGCTTCCACAGCCCTACCAACACGCCAAACCTCTGCTACGAGCCCACCTCGGTTCTTGACCTGCGTCGGAGCCCTAGCCCCGCCACCGAAAGACCGGCCTCGGCTGCCGAAATTTCAGCTCATCCAGGCGTGTTGCAACGGCCAGAGGACCCACTTGACTTGGACGACCATGCTCTGCATAATCTGGACTGGGATTCGATCATCAAGGAACTGGGTTTGCACGACGATCCTGGTCCTGCTTTGAAGACTCTTCACCAATTCAATCCCTGCGAGCCCCAGGTTCACCATCACCTTCCGGAGCTCCCACACTCCCAGCCGTTCGATGCAACCCAGTTTGTTCACTCTGATTTCAATCTCTCTGAGATTTATTCCACTCACAACCTGGCTCATCACAATCTCAATTCCTTTGATTTGGCCCACGACTTTCATCATATCGGCCTCAACGGTTTCGAAGTTGTGGAAGAACTTATTCGCGCTGCGGATTGCTTGGACTCCAACCAATTGCAGCTCGCCCAGGCTATATTGGAACGGCTCAACCCACGGCTCCGATCCCCAGTTGGAAAGCCGCTCCAGCGAGCCGCCTTTTACTTCAAAGAAGCTTTGCAAACCCTCCTGACCACCGCAGGCTCGAACCGGCCGGCTCGGCTCTCTTCCTGGTCCGAAATCGTCCAGACCATCAAAACCTACAAGGCTTTCTCTGGTATCTCCCCCATCCCTCTGTTCTCTCACTTTACAACCAACCAAGCTCTCCTCGAAGCTCTCCACTGCTCTACCTTCATCCACATCGTCGACTTCGATATCGGACTCGGCGGCCAATACGCTTCCCTCATGAGAGAACTTGCCGAAAGATCGTCATCATCCGATCCTTGCAAACCCAGCGGCAACGCACCGGTTCTCCGAGTCACCGCCGTCGTGCCCGAAGAGTACGCCGTCGAAAGCAGGCTGGTCAAAGAAAAACTCTCGCAGTTCGCTCAAGAGCTCAAGATCAGACTCCAGGTCGACTTCCTTCCTTTTCGCACTTTCGAAGCGCTATCTTTCAAAGCAGTCAAATTCATCGACGGCGAGAAGACCGCGATGCTTCTATCTCCAACCATCTTTCGCCGTCTCGGCTCCGCCAACCACATCGCCGCGTTTTTCAATGATCTCCGACGAGTCTCGCCAAGCGTCGTGGTTTTCGTGGATAACGAAGGGTGTACGGAAGGCGCTGGAACGTCGTCGTTCCGGCGGAGTTTCGTGGACAGCCTGGAGTTCTACTCCTTGATGCTCGAGTCCCTCGACGCGGCTGCCCCCGGCGGCGACTGGGTCAGGAAGATCGAGACGGTTTTGCTGCGACCGAGAATTTCGGCGGCGGTTGAGGCAACGTGGAGGCGGGCTCCACCGTGGAGGGAGGTCTTTTGTGGCGCTGGAATGCGGCCCGTGCAGTTGAGCCAGTTCGCGGACTTTCAAGCCGACTGTTTGTTGGGAAAGGTACAAGTTAGGGGATTCCAAGTGGCCAAAAGTCAGGCTGAGTTGATGCTTTGCTGGCACGAGAGGCCCATGGTTTCGACATCAGCTTGGAGGTGTTAGGCAGCGGCTGGGCTTGATTTGAGGGGGGCTTAAATTCATAATTAGGAGGGAATATGGTAGTTTGTGTTTAATTAGTGTTTTGTTAGGGGAGAGCCATGTTGGGTGCCTGGCTCTCTGGCTTATACTCCTTTATTGTTGTTACACATAAGTCTTTTGCTTGTTGCCAAACCAACATGCTTGGAAATCTATGAGGAAACCATATTTGGAATTGGATAATACTATTTTTCATCATCATCATTTCATATTGATTGACATTACGGATAAGAATCTGAATTTCAAATGAAATAAATAATATTCATTTCACGATTAATTATTATATAAAGTTAGTTTATCTAATTGTGTATATGATTTTACATTATTTAATTTTTTTTTTAAAATGTCAATATTACTTTCATATAGACCATTAGATGCACCAACTTTACATTCTAATTATAAATTTGATACTATTCATTTTATTTCAAATTGAGAGAACTTTATTTATTTATTTTTCTTTTTAAGTGACTTGCATAGGAAACCATTTAAAACATATCAAGTTAACCTATTTAAAATGAATGTGATAAATCAATGTGAAATATAATATTATCCCTTTGAAATTATATGATTTTTTTTTTTCCTTTTTAGCCAAAATGCCATTGTTTAACACATTCTTTTGTTGGTTAAGCGCAAAAGGGAGTACATGTTCTGAAACATCCGTGCTCTTTTATGTTTGAATAAATTGGGTTATTCCCCGAGAGAATGGAGGAGCTTCCACTAAATTGAGGAGAGAACTAGGCCGTATATGCCTAAATTTTTGAATCTATTATTAATGGGTAATGTTTTAAGTCACACTATTATTTTATTTTTATTTCATTCTGCTAATGTGGAGTGACATGCATCATTAAACAAAGGTAATTTTGCCTAAAATAAATTTTGAATGCATATTACTCTGACAACTCTGTGATAAACTCAAATGTAGAGTGGCATGCTATTCGTTGTAGGGAATCTTGATAGAGAGAGAATACTGTAAATTGAGTGGCATATTAATAAGGTATATTGTACAAATTAAAAGATTATGAGATATTACAAATTGGGTTGTAGATTGAAGTGAGTAAATATAGTTTCCTTATTATTTTAACAAGGAAAGAAAGTCAACTCCTAATTGATCTCAATTAGGAAGGTTTTGGCTTTAGAATTCATTTATCATTATAACAATCACCAATTGTATCAATACGAAAAATAGTTGGGGGATTAGAGATTTTGTCACATCCTTTTTGCAAATTGACACTATGTTTACCATGTCAAACATGTTAGCTGTGTCAAACACACATTTCTCATTCTTCTATTTCAACTATGCCACACTGCCACCCCTAAGACTTTTGGAGGTGGTCAATCAATTCCTCTGATCAATTATAAAGGTGGTTGAATACCCCTGATGGTGGCTCATAGGGGTGCATAAGAGAAAGTTCAGCCTTCATTTTCCTAACAATCTCTTAACCATCTCCATATATACTTTTTTAAAAAATTTACTATTGAATATTAGGGATGTCAAAAATTACCGAGGAATCGGAACCGGAATAGGGGAGCTGGTTCCAGTTCCGGTTGCAAAAAAAAACTAAAAACCGGGGACCCCAGTTCCGGTCTCAGTTTTGAGCACCAGGTAAAAACCGGGAAACCGGAACCAGGTGCATTTATATATAATAATAATTTTTTTAATATTATATATATATATTAAATTAATATGCAAAAGAGCCAATGCCTCGATAACAGTGATTTTTCTTTGATGGCGTTAAATTATTATTTTGCCATTTGGTATTAAGCTCACCCAGTTTAATTAGTAAGGAAATAATGAATTTGAATTAGTTTGACCAGTTTTTGGGTATTTCACCTCACTTACTTTTTGTATGATGGTGTAGATTTACGGATGGGCCTATTATTTCTTTGTCATAGTTAAATTAAGAGGGTTATTTGTGTCTTCTCATCTTTTCTATTTTCCATCTTTTTTTTTTTTTTTCTTCCTCTTCATCCTCCGAGAGCCTCCTTTCTCTCCTCTTTTTTCTTTTTTTTTTTTTTCTTCTCCCTCTTCTTCTCATCTTTCTTCCCCCTCTAAAATGAAACCTCATGAAAAATTCATGAGGTTTTTTCAGAAAACAATTTTTTCATAAGGTTTCAAAAAAAAAAAAAAAAAATTGAACCGGTTACCGGACCGGGTAAAAACGGGAATTGGCCGATAACCAGGACCCGGTTCTCGGTTCCGGTTTTCCAAATCTAAGAACCGGGGTACCCCAGTTCTGATTCTGGTTTCGGCCAAAAACCGAAAAATCGGACTGGGTTGACACCCCTATTGAATATATAAGACCCATATGTAAACCACAAATCAAATGCTGGATTTGAATTCATTTGAAAAAAAGATGGTTAGGAGAATGAGAGCTAACATTTCTCGGGTGCTCAGCCACTCCCATTGGCTCATGAGAGTGGTTGCGACCACCTTAATATTATATGCCCACTTTTATGTCTATTTGTAAGGAAATGTAATAAAATCAATAGCACCCCCACTAAAAGAAAAGGATAGAAATTTCATTCAAACCAGTCTGAAGGAAATATCCTATAACCCATTTAAAATAGTGCTAAGTGTCTAGAAACATTTAAAATGCACATTAAATTGATTACAAATTAGTAAACTGTTATTAATGATGTTAATAATTTAATATGGCTTTTAAATGTTTATTGACGTTTGACACTATTTTAAATGAGTTGAAGGAGTCTCAAAGAGTTAGTTCAATCGGCTGGGACCATGCATAAAGAAGCGGAGGTTACTAGTTCGAATCCCCCTCCCTCTTCTTGTGTGGATATGTTAAAAATAAAAAAAATAAAAAAAAAGGGTTGAAGGATATTTTATCCGGTTTGATTTGGAGGAAATTTCTTTTTTTTTAAAAAAAAAAAACGTTGGGATTCATGATTTGATAATTTTCCTTTTTTAAGCAAATAAGCCGAAAACGTCATTTCCTTCTTTGGCACCTACAATCACAAGTTTAAAAGCACTGCCACGTCTAAGACGGGCTAGACAGGGTGCACATTTAGGAAAGAGTTAATTTATAGTCAAATTTGCGACAACTCTTTGCCAAATGGGCCCAAAAAAAATCATCGCTTCTTTGGGCAAACAGTGAACCGAAAGAGCACTAACAGACTATAATAAAGGCTGAAACAGTGCCTTATTGGGCTTATGATCCTGATCCATGGGCCATGACTCAGGCTTGTTTCTTTCCAAAGGGCACCTGACGACACCGTTTCTTCCCGAGATCATCATGATCTTCTATCAAACAGAAAATCCAAAAAACTCTATGATAATTATAGTTAAACACTAGTACTGAAAATTTAAAGATTGGTTCGTTGGATTCGAAGCGCGTAGTTTCGCAGAAATGGCACTTCTCGGATCCAACGTAACAAGCGAGGTGAGGATTTTTCTCGTCCGTCTCTTTCGATGCGTATTCTTGTCACTCTTTTTTCAGCTAGGGTTATGTAATGTAGTATATTTTTGAAAATTCTGAATCGAATATTGCGATTGTGGAGCTGTAATTGTTTGGTTATGCAAATCTTCATAGGGTGATAATTAGATATTATTCATCGGAGAAATTCCTAGCAAATTCACATTATTGGAGGTGGTAAAAGAATATTTTGACCTATGTATGTCCGAAAATTCGTTTACAGAATAGATTGTGAAATATTAATGTTATTAGGTTTAATCACACAATAGCTATGAGATGAGGAGATGGATTTAGTGCTGTTAAAGATGACAACAGAGTTGCAAATAATTGAGTTTTGTTGTTAGCAAGGATAGACTAGAAGAAATGTTCAGAGTCTGAAGTTTTTCTATTTTGGAGTTCAAGAATGCATGCTTGAAGTTTCCTACCATTTGGGATTGCTCACTGGACAGGGTAGTTCTATCTTTCTGAGGAATTTGGCTTGTCTCCATTGAAAAAATCATTGGATATCTCCTGTGTAAAAATAAACGGTCAAGATTGCGAGAATGGGGGAGAATTCCAGTTATTTTTTCACTTGAGGCAATCTTAACCGAGAGGATTTCTGGTGATTTTTTCACCGGAGGCAAGCCAAACTCTTTCTAAGATATTTCTCAATTTGATTAAGTTTTGTGAGGACTTTGCTTTTTATTTCTTTTAACCCCGTTTATCTTTGTTTATACTTGTTCTTAGTAAATTATAAATGAACTAATTACTTAATTAGTATTTTTATTTAGCTTTTTATTATATCACACAGTATTAGAACTCATTTACTTCTCCCAGTAGTACATGCTTAAATTGATGTTAAACATATTTGATGCAGGTCGGGCTGCGGTTGCTTCTTTGTCCTCTTGGTTCTAACATTGTAATTCGAACAGCATGGTATGCTTTTGATAAATTTTGTTTTGACCATTTGTTAATGTATTTTCTGCAGATCCTTGCTCAATTTATTTTTCATTTTTAAACATATACACTGTTGACATCCAGTAACAGTTGATAATTCTTGCGGAGGTCATTTTTTACTTCAAATATGTAATTAGCATGCAGAATTTCAGTCTTTCAATGGCCATTTTTCATCATATAAGCTCTAATCATACTCATTGACGTTTTAGTTGCTGATATGTGCTTCTTTCACTGCAAACTAGAAGCAAATTTACTTGTTTTTGGGGTTAACATAACATTTAGCTTTCTGCGTGTGCAGCTGTTCTATTGGGATTGCTTTACCTGTGTACTCTACATTCAAGGCAATTGAGAGGAAAGATCAAAATGAGCAACAAAGGATGCTTTTATATTGGGCAGGTCATAATTTCTTTTTCCTTTAGTTTTCTTCTTTTCCCAAATTCTGATCACCTTTCATCTGTATTGGTAAATTTTGAATATTATGCTTGTTTTGTGCTTTCTTGCTTCTTAGTTTTGTGTCCTATACCGTCCTACTTCATTCTCAAGAAGTAGGCCATCTTATTAATGTTTTGTGTGAACCTTAAATCCTAAGTATGTTTCAAGTTTAGTTGCTGTCTCAGTAGCCCCAAAGGCATTCAGAGGTCCAAGAAAGCCAGATAGGGTTACAGTTGGGTCAAATTTAATTTTTGATGATACGATGGTGCCCTCTTCTCATTGAAAACCATATATAGGTATCGCTGTGGTGAGAACCCATTGACACCCTCTTTTACTTTTTTTCTGTTTTGTAAGGCAGGAGAGGGAAGGAGTAGAATCAATTTATTAAATGTCTAGCATAAAGATGAATCGTGAAATTCTGAATTTATGGCCCTTGATAGGGTTGAACGTGGAAAAGAAAGCTTTTACTAGCCAGCTACATTCCATGTATCTCGAGCTGTAGAATGCATATGGTGGTTTACCATCAAGGTTTTTGTTGAGAGGGATAGAAATTGAAGAGTAAACCATGGAGCCATTTGGCATAACTAGTTATTGCGGTCTACTCTTGAACTGTTGGCGACAAAGGGGTGACACAACAATAGCCTTCCCTTATCAATAACACTTCTTATGCTAATGATTAAGTCGGCCCTCTTGGGTGACTTAACTATATGTTTTATCTTTGCTGATATGGGACAAGTTTAAGTTACCTGGATGATAGTATCTTAATGCTTGCTGAATTGCTTGAAGTGCATGACCTTTAGCCTCTACCATGCTACTAATCTGATCACATTCACGTCTTCTTTGAATGATTGCAGCTTATGGATCTTTCAGCATTGTGGAAGTCTTTTCTGACAAGCTTATTTCTTGGTATAATTCTGAACCCCACTTAGCTAATTGTAAACCATATTGATTGGTTAAATGAGACAAGTTCTCTTCATAAGGTTATATTGGACATGTTGTGCCCTTGTCAGATCCCATATGAAAGGTCTAAGTGTTGCTTGGTAGAGTTGATGTGGTAACTATTGGATGATATTTTGTTTACATTTCTCCCAGGTTTAACTAGCTTTTCTTAAGAGTCTTATGCAGATTCAAGCAAGTTCTTTCTTTCTCTTTCAATTTTGATGATTTGATTGGTTTATTATGATTTAAATTAGTTGCTAAATCAACAATTTTTGAACGAATAAAAATGACTCTTGCATCAATAAGCTTTGGCTCAAATAGCAGGCAGTTCCTCCTGCCATGAGAATGGGGTGGAGGGTGGTTTGTTGGTTCAAGACCCAGAATTGGGTGGAGGATGGTTTGTACTGTTATGCAAGTTGTATGCATTACAAAATATTGTATAGCCAATACTGAGAGCTCAACATAAGTCAAAACACAGTTTCCTTAATTTGTTCTTCTTCACTTGCGTTCTTTATATTCTTAGCCTCTTGTCGTTTACTTGGTAATGTTTTTGATCGGAAAGCAGATGGCCTCTACAAAAAGATAAGAAAGCAGATGGTCCCAACCAATCAATTTTGTCTGACAGGACTCTGCTTGGCGGAGTGAAATTTATTTTGGAAAAAGCCATGACAGAAAATATGGTGTTGAACAGTATTAGTTATAGTTATTCATGTGATTAATTTGCTCCAGACTAAAGTTATCACAACTCCTAACCAACCTTTAAGGAAAAATATGACAACTAGTATGAATTTCCTGAAAGATAGAAACATTTATTTGTATTAATGCTTTTGAACTTGATAAGTTTCATAAAATTGTGCCAATGAGCCAAATGGCGCTTCCTTCCCTTGTAAAAACAAGGTGAATGGTGAGGTTGTGCATTCAAAACTCATTGGGTGCATTACCAAAAAATAAAAAAATTCCTTATATTTTTTCATTATGTGCAGGTGTCCTTTGTACTACCACCTGAAATTTGCGTTTCTTGTTTGGCTTCAACTTCCATCTACTGATGTGAGTTTAAGCTTATGGTTCTTTTTCAGTTTATGGCAATTCCTGGGGTAAAAATGATGTATTTTGACTTTTGACAACTACTTTTGTACCTCTAGATTGCGACGTATGTTAAATTTAGACTTGGTGTGAACTCAGTTTGAATCGACTGTTTGCTTTCCAGGGGGCCAAGCAATTGTACATGAACCACCTACGTCCATTCTTCTTGAGGCACCAAGCTAGAGCTGATCAAATTATGGGTTTTGCATATGGTGAATTGGTATGTTCTTTAACTGCTGGTATGCTTTGCACAATATAAGCTGTGTGAATGTGTCAATTTGGGGTATTTGTGTCCATTTTACATTTTATGAAATTATAACATGGTGTAAAGATCAAATACTATGAATATGCTTCTTTACTTTCTTAGGACAAAATATAGAATTAATTCAAGTCCCGCTTCCCTGACACCCATAATTGGTTGAACCAAAGACCTCTTTCTTTAAAAGGTTAAGAAGACCAGTAGGCTACAGGCTACAGCTGCTGGTGGTACTCGATTATGCTGACACATAATATTTGGGATAACTGAGGTGCTCCTATTCATTCCTTATTTCCCTAGGTTAACTGGACCTTAAAAGTAGTTGGTTTTAGGTTTAACTTGAGAAAACAACGTGCATGCCTTCTTTTACATGAAATGCAGATTTAAAGAGGTTTTATGGTTCTCTATAAATGTAGATTAAACTCATAAGTGCGCATCAAGCCGAAATTCAGTTTGTTAAGAACATGGTTGTGAAGATCATGGGATCAGGTAAGGACTATAGTGTTCTGCAGTGCTTTTGGTCGTTTCATGACTCCACTAATTATGTATTCAGGCTAAACTTTTTTTTTTTTTTTTTGGCTCTGAACCAGCGGACCAATTTCTAAGGGCTGCTGTGAAACCTGATCAACCACGACAGCACACTGCAATTGAAGGCCCGATAAGAACATCCCCAGATACCGACTCAGATCATGATGGTTGATGCCTTCCTGTAAATGTGCATGATTTTCAGGCAGTTTTATGTCTCCAAAAATAAAAAAAAAAAAAAAGAAAGAAGAAAAAAAGGTGCCATATTAGTGGGTGTGGTATTATTTTCATACAATCAAATATAGTAAGTCTAGCTTATAGCTGGCATCACATTTCTGTAAAATCTTTTCCAAGAAATAGCTGCCAAAAACAAGAAGAGGCTTGTGTATAACCTTTGTTCGTTCACGGAACCGTTATGGTAAATGCAATCTACTTGTGTCTCCCTGTAATATCAGTGATATCACATTTTGTTTTATTCCAAGTGATATAACGGTGAGTCGGTGAGAGCTCCCCTGCTCCCGTCTAGACTCCCCCCTCTCCTCTCGTGAAAGTCCTTCTCTCTCCTCTTGCTTACCGTCACGAATCCCACGCCATCTAGCCTAACCCAAGAATAAGGATTCATAGTCTTGACATCGGTTGCAGAATCACCTGTCAGCCCTTATCTTGGTCGGCGTGCCATGATTTTGAGTGGTTTTGACCCATTTGTATTTCTCTTTATATTTGTCTTTGAAGTAGTGAATTTTTAATATTATTCATAAAAAATGATATAGCTGTGGCTTCCATCCGGGTATATATTCCGGCAGCTGGAAGTTGCCGCCCAGGAAAAAAAATAAAATGGAAATGCGGCCACTGGAATCCTCATCAATTTGAGTACCCTTTTTGCTAGGAATTTGTCTTGGTCCACTGGTTTAGCCTCAGTGTTCTGAGTGTCAGACCAGACATTGATTTGCCTAACCAAACGTGTAGTTTCTGTTTTTGAACATCAAAGTTGCAGCATAAGTATCTCCTCAACTGCTTGAACTATTGGCAAATTTGTTATCCGAAATATTAGCAAATTGCCAAAATAAAAGAAAAATACAATTTGTTTTTTTACACTTTTTTGTCTTCCACAGTAGAGCTGCCATACGGACGTGTCGTATTGATAACTATCAAGTATACATATATGGGAAGAGAGTGGCAAATGCTGACGAGCAGCAACTAAGTGGGAAGTCCCTACAATATCCATTGCGATTGCACTCCATATCTCAACAGTTGCCTAAGTATTCTCCTATACAATCTTTTTCCCGGTTGATCAAATACAATATAGATGATTCATCGATGTTCCAACTCGGTTAAAGCTCATAAAAGTTACAGTTTGAAAGGGTTAAGGCTATAGATTAGTAAGGAAAATAAATGTTTTGTGCTCAATTAGAGCCCAATACCATTACTTCCTAGAGTTGAATTAACTTTTGTTCTGACTGCAAAGTTATCTGTCGTTGGAGGATTTCAATGTTGTTAACTGTTGCCATCACCACTATGTGACTGAAGAACTGGCGTGGGGATGTTCTGTTCGAGCTTAGCAACTGCATCTGGTCCACACAGTCGTGTCAATTCTTCCTGTTAAAGCAGCAAAAATTGGGCAAAACTTTCCCATCATATTGATGAAAACTTGCTGGAAAGAATTGATTGCAATGCTTTTGAAGATCAACGGATCCCAATCCCCCGAAATTCCTGTCTGAATTCCAGGGATGTAGGGGGGTGTAGGGGCCGAGGTGCTTGGGAAATTGGGCGCACACCCCAGGCCCCACACCCCTCTCTCATTTCTTGCCAAACTTCCTGGAATTTGGGCAGGGTATTCCAGGGGCTCTAAATCCTCAGTTGACACTCAGCCATAACAAATTTTTGATTCTTTAGATTACGAAAAATTAAGTAGCAGGAATGCAATGAAAAATAAGAAAAGGACAACATGGAGGTTTATAGTAAAAGGAAAGGGTTTAAAATTAAACCTTGATGGAACTATTTTCGGATGTAAGCTTTCCACATTCCTCTGAAAGCCTCTGTAGCTCATCTTTAAGAGTGCGATTCTCGTTGTTCAAATTTTCCACCCTTCCTTGTAGTTCTTCACACTCAGCCTGGTTGGGACAAGAAATGCAAGACTGATTTAAAAATGTGCAAAATTAAACAAGCACTTCAGCATTCTGACAAAATTGGATAATAAATGCTCTCCTTCCCAACATCAAGCAGATGTAAAAACTTCCCAGCAATCAATGAAACGTCCAAGCTATTTGTCTCCTAGATGGAATTATAATAATATCAAGGGCCACAAAGTTCAATTATGTAAATGATGTTGCCTCAGCTTCATATCATTCTCAACCTCAAAACGTGATGGCAAACACATGCAGTTGCTTTGTCACAACTTAACATGGTCAAATTATAGGAGGAAGCATGAATTAGGGATTGGAGAACATGACTGCGCTAGTGGGACATAAGGATTCATGTTCTAATATTGGTTAAGAAACAGGCAAACATTTTCTTCCAACAAGTGACACAAAGTACATTTCTACCTGTTTGCGTAATCTTGACCTCCTAGCTGACTCCCTATTAGATTGCTTCCTCTTCTGTCTTTTCAGCTCACGTTCATCCTGTCAAAATCAATAGCTAGAATTCAATAAAAGGAATATGTAGAAAGCCTAATTGGTACAATACAAAGGCAAATAGTAAACTACTATAATTTCCCAAATACAAGTTACAGAACTAGCACTTATGCAAGTATTCACAATGACTTCAAAACTTACAGCCTCTCCATAAGAAACATGTAAAGTGGTAAATCAAAACCAACATCGACATATGAACACATAAAAAAGGATACCAAAACTTCTTGGATGTCACAGTTGTGCGTGTTAAAATATTAATTTAAATAATCAAATTCATCATTCCTTATCAACATAAGCTCTTAGGATATGTGGTGATTTAGCATGGTATTAGAACAAAGGTTTTGAGTTCAAACCATTTTCTGTCATTTAAAATAGTCCATGTGTTGTCTAGTCCCACACGTAAGAGAGAATGTTAAAATATTAATTTAAATAATTAAATTCACAATTTTCTATCAGCTTAAGTTTTTAGGATAAATGGTGATTTAACAGTGTGCGTTTGTGCACTTGTGTTTGTGAGAAACAAAACAAAAGCAGCACTTTGACGAGAACTCTCATTGTTAGATAATTTGTGTACAAATACATTGAGAATTGGAATGAGAAATAGGCAAAAAGGGAGAACCTTTAAGGCTCATACCTGCTGTACCCACTGCTCAGGCATTACGCCTTCACCAATGACAAGTGTCGATGAGGCACCAGATGGATTTTGTCTCACTTTTGCAGCTCCAGAACCACCTGCAGACGCATTCCATAAGTCCATTCCAATATTCAAATTAGTAGCAGGCATAGAGACAGGCTTCCCAGGCACTGAAGCTTGACCAATGGCGACCCCAGTAGTGTTACTCTGAGCATTGGCTCCTGAGGAAGTTATAGTGAGTACAAATTATAAATTAAAATAGGCAGGAAATTAGTTTTAAGGCAGGAAATTAGTTTGAAGATGAAAATATACCATCTGCAAGCATCTTGTGAAAACTTCCCTTCTTACTTCCAGCAAAATCCTACAGAGAAGCATGTTTTCATAAGAAAAAAATACATCATATCAACAGGCCAATGAAACTCCAGTACTATAAATATTTCAATAATTAGGACATAGGCATACATAAACCAGCCAACAAGGTCAAGCGAGAAAGCAGGGCTATTGATATTGATATAATGTACCTGTTGGTCATTATTCTCATCGCTTGCATCTGATGTACCCTCAGTACCACTTTCATCACTTTGAACCAGAGGGGAAGAGAAAAGGGGGGGGGAGCAAATTTCTGATCAGAATGTAGTAGTGAATAGAAAAAAATCTTGTTTTAAACCCAATAATGCTAAGGAGAAACTGATGCAAAAATAAGTCAAAAAAGAAGATCCAAAACTACACCAAGGTTGTTGTACCTTTGTGAAGCGCCATCATTTCCTGAACCTGAAGCGGCTTTTGCACTCTCTCCAGCCTTGCCTAAACTTACAGAAGTTCCCTTGGATTTTTTAGCAGACGCTCGGTCCTTTCCATCAGGGCCCTTCCCTTCCAACTCTGCATTGTTTGTTACTGGGTTTGGGGTCTATAGAAGATATGGTAAACAACTTTAGGTGACCAATTTATACACTTCTCAGCATTTAACAGCAGTAGGGGTGTGTGTATGTGTCACACGTGCGGGCACATGCGATTGTATTGTAAAAGAAAAATAGTACGAGGAAATCTAAGTAAAGAACGAAAGTGGCTAGGATTACCATGGTCATATTAGGATGAGCATAAACCCCCCCTGGAGGATATATAGCTGGGTATGGAACTGGTGTCCCATACGGTGGGATCAATGGGTGCTGAAAAATTGCCAACAGTAAAGAAAATAAGAACCTTCTATCTTGTAGAGAATGTTTGCCTCTATATGATCCAAAAAAAGGATATATTCACCTGGCTTCCCCACAGATATGGGTGGGGAGTTGGAGAAGCAACAGTTGAAGCAAAAAATGGAGGTGTAGCTCCAGGACCATAATAAGCCTAAACAGGAAGCTTATGTATAAGCTGCTAACACAAATTATCTGTATATTCAAACTAATCTAAATAAATAATGAAAAAATTCATCAAAGCAATTAAAAAAACTAAACATATTATCATCATGAACCTGCATAGAGCTTGACCAATCAGGATAAGAATGTGTTGTTGGTATTTCCTGTAAATACAAATGAGAATGCTTTACAACCAAAAAAAGAAACGGAAAAAAGAAAAGAAAAAGGGGTTAGGAGGAAGATGGGAATACCTGAGTTGAAGAAGCTGGTTTGGAAGGCTTAGGAGGTGTGCTCTCTTCCCCTGTCCCCATTGAGTTGTTTCAGAAATCCCCTTCAAGTTCTACAGTTTATGACTAGATCACTTCTATCCGTAGTAATATCTATGAAGCACCTGAAAACACCACAGTGAATAGCCATACATGTTAGAGGCAGCATACTAAGATTTGAATGATGAGAAATTTATTTAGAGAAATCCTAAAAACACAATTTTTATCTCACAAGTATCCCACTTTGCTGACGTGGCAGTGCTAACTAACCCTTGTTAAAAAAGAAAAAAATCTAAGAACTAATTGGTACTGCCACATCAGCAAAGTGACTTGTGGGATAAAAATGTGGTTTCTAGCATTACTCATTTACTTAACATTGACTCTGTTTTCAATTACATAAAAGCAATTTATATAGATTCACAAGCAAATGCAAAGCTGTAACCACCAAAGCCTCATCCTTTATGCTTCAAAATGAAGCAAACTAGCCTCCAGAATGAACAAGGTCATTGAGTTCTTCTCACATACAACATCATAGTCATCTCATAAAGTTTTCTCATGTTCTTGATAGGCATCCAACAATGCAATAACACTCCCATCAATCTGTAAAGTTTTCTCATAATCTGATAGCCAACCAACAATGTAAGAACATTCCTATGGACCATGGTACTGTTGTCCTCAGGTGCAGTTTGTCAGCAACAACAGCACAAAGGAAAAATAACTATCTGACAAATTTGATTCAGCTTATGCCAGGATTGTAATAAACCAAAAGGCAGTTATATAAGCAAAGGGACTGAATTATAAGCAATAATTCCTTTTATAACTACATGATCTTGCAAGTGTTTACTTCCATAATCATCCAAGCTTCCAACAAGTTATCAATTTGAAGTATCTCATTGCACTAGTTGAACTAATCCAAGACGCAATTATACATTAAAAGTTTAGACTTCCGCATGTAGGTTCCTCCAGAGAACAATGGGTGCTAATTATTGGCCATTAATTCTAGCGATCCCATCTTACATATATACTCCCTCCCTCTCATAGAGCAGCAACCATTAATACTTATATGGACAAAAAGCTAAAAATTAAGGGACATATCTTACAAAACTTTTCTAAAATATCCTTCATACACCTAATATAGGCATTTAGTACATAAATATGCGCATACCACCATGGTAGCAATCAACCAGAAAAGAAAATCCAAAAAATTTAATCCATAGCTACACATCCTTCTATTCCCCGAGAACAAAAGAACCCATGTCTAAAGTTCCGAAAATATTATCATAGACTAGCAAAAATCTAGTCCAGAAGAAATCATTCTATTTCAAATTGTTAGGAAGCCAGAAACTCAAATTTGATCAGATTAGAGAAAGAAATACTTCAATTTCAAATTGGAAGAAAGCTCAAAATTCCGTAGAGCAAGCTCGAAAGTTGAATTGAATCAGATTAGAGAAGCAAAAATTATCATCATTAGCAACAAGAAGAAATTCATAATAGAAAACAACAGGCTAAGAAATTTGAGATCCCAAGCTTAATTCCGAACAACAAGTGTGTTAGTGGAAACAAAGTAACATTAGACTAACCTGCTGTCCTGGCGCTTGGAGAGGATGAGGTGGAAGGCCAAGGGTGAGAAGAATTTAAGGGTCGAGAACCTGAGAGGCAAATCTGTGCGGCCCAGAATCCACGCACGCACGGCCTGGAGAGACTCTTTTTGGTTGAGATGTCCGACTGTCTTCGTCGTCGGTCTACAGCCTCTACTACCTCTGAAGCAGTTGTCGTTGTTGTTGGGGCAGTGGATTGTGTTACGTGGTTGTTGTTTGTGTGTGTATGAAAACGTACAGCGTGGGTTGGATCCGGTGTGGCGGTGTCCTATAGGAGGGGACGGACAACCGGAAAGGGTGGGAAGGGGGGGAATCGGTTAGGGTTTGGGAAGGGCGACACGTGAGAGGGAAAGAGGGTTCCAGCTGTCCATGTTTTAGTGATTGTGACGAGGCAGCAACCCAAGATGACTCATCGTGACAGCAAGTGGATAATCTTAAATAATAGTGGTTTTTAACAATGTCGGAAACTCGGAATTGAACCATCTGTGGGCGTCTGTGATCTGTCTCTCACGTCTTACCCGGGTTCTGCTCCTCTGCTTGCTGTACTTCTCATCCGGTTTCGTTCCAGCTCTCCGTCAGATGATCTGACTCAGATCTTCGCCATGTGGGAACCCATCTCTCCATCAAAGGGATGGAACAGTATTTTTATTTTATTTTATGAATAAACTGTATTTTTTTAAAAAGATGAATAGACAAATTGGTTATTTATTTATTTATTTTTATTTTTTTAATGTAACAGTATTACGCGGCTTACCAAAAAGAAGGTCAGGACTTGTGACTTTTGAGTATATTAAAAAAAAAAGGTTTGGGCTTTGATTTAATTATATATATATATTTTTTAAAAAAGTTAAATTCAATGGCTCTTGCACATCGTATCAATAGAGTTAGATAACAATAGAATAAAAATATAATTTTTTAAAGTTGATTGACATTTGACACTACCATATTTATTGGATAAAATAATAGTAAAATAAATCTTTAATTAATTAAAACAGAATTCCTCAACTCTGAGTACATGCAGGATAAAGTAATCAAGATTTGTCAATCAAATTTCAAGTAAAACGTAGTGAGGATAGGATTAGACCCACAGCTTGTGGAGTATACAATCAAATATGTTGCGACTTTGTAGTTGAGCCACGACTTAAATGCTGGATTGAAATGTATTGATATTATATAGGCATAATATTACGTTATTGGATACTTATAAATAAGTGGAGTTGAAAAAAAAAAAGAAGGGGGCCCTATCCCTTTCGCATGTCATGTCCATACAATGACGCTTCAACAATTTCAGCATAATGTTCATGTTGTGCACAACAAAAAAGGCACTGCGGAGATACTTAGGAGGTTGGAGTATGAAGTGGAATCCTTTCTGAACCATTTATAGAGTAGAGATAGAGAATAAATCCTTCTATGGATGTGATGTTCAACCAACGACCTATAATGGTTCGGATTGGGGTTGGTAAAGAGATCTAGCAAGAATTCAATTTATCTTTACGTTGATACTGAAATAAATAATCCAAGGCAACTCAATTAAAAAGTTCAAACAGTTTAAGAGCCACTTACCCATTAGATAGTTATTATACAACCAATGTATCCACTACGTGGCAAATAATCACGAAAAACTACCTCTAAAGAATCTTGCCTAAGAATGGTCACCAAAATCTCCAAAAAAAGTATGACATTCAATAGCCTAATAACTTTCTATTAAGTCTTTCTCTCTTTGATTTAACCATCAAAAGCTCTCCCGCGTGCCCTAGGTCGACGGTATGTTACTCCGATAATCTTTTCCTTATTTTGCAAGTGCCCATCGTTCAGTCCAACTACACAAAAATCTTCATCAACTATATCATGCCCATATCATGGAGCTTTAATCACCTTCAAGATGTTGGAGGGCCATACTTTCTAGCATTTGTAGAGGAGGGTATACCGTATATGTCCTTCTGGTGATGAGGTGTTCAACAAACATGCTCTATTCTGAAGGTTGGTTGATTATGCCTAATTCTCTCTCGTTAGTTATAACAAACTACAAAATGGGCTCAGACTCGAGCAAATCAGAAACATTTAAGAATCCCCACAAGCATAATTTATACAGTGGAATTAGCCAGTAATGTTTTTGGCTTTTGTAATTTTCTTCTAAGTGTCTATTAATCTCATTAATTGCTTAAAACTTGAAGGCAACTTTTGTTATTTTCTTTGTTTTTGGTTTCAGCAAGTTTCTGTAATTAACTGTCTGCAAATTAAGAATATCTCACAGTTAGTAACATATTAGGCTAGTGATTGCAAATCTCAGTTTAAATATATCATCATATTACTAGCATTGATTTGATCAAAATCTTCAGATTTCTTCCCTTTTTCATTGATTTCCTATTTCTCTTTGTGTCCTGAGTTCTGTACAATGTTCGAACCAAAATGGCAATTCTGTTGAGAATCCATCTGGCTTTGAAGGTGTACAATACAAAGGAGACAGATATAATCAACCATGTACATCCATTCCAACCCTGAGCTGAGTCCCTCAGACCTTACAAAAACCCAGCACAGGATTCATCACGCCATTCAGTCAATCAGAAAAGCAATCTTCAAAGCAATGGAAAAGGCTAGGCAACAAACTCTTTCGCTTATTGCCCTTTTCTTCATACTTCTTTATCAAATGGCCAGTGCTTGCAGACTCTACCTTCTTGTTGCTCTTGCGATCTTCAATCTCAACCGCGTTGGGAGGCTTGGTTAGCGTCGAGCAAAAGCTGTGGAGGAAGTCTGTGATTTCCATGAATTCCGGTCGGCATTTTGGGTCTTCTGCCCAACAGGACTCTAAGAAGGGGACAAGAGCTTTCGGAACGTCCTGTACGCTAGGCCTTTCATTCTGAGTAAGCGTCAAAACCAATCAATTGTCATAACATATTCAAGCAATCAACATATATTTGCTTCAATAGCCAAGCATATATGACTAAAACATTATTTTCATGTTACACTTGGACAGTATGGAAACAAGAGCAGTTTCTATTAGTCCAGAAATTTTTCATTGAGGTTGGCAGAAGTTTAAGAAAGAAATGGCATATGAATGGGCAAAAAATTTATCACATACATTTGCTGTCGCATATGCAACCATCACGTTATTCCTTCCCTTGAATGGAGTTTTGTTTGTGAGCAACTCCCAGAGAACTATTGAGAAGCTGTATACATCCACCTTGTGATCATAGTGCTTCTTTGCTCCACTTGGAAGAGGGTCTAGGCTGAATAACTGTTTCAGATCATAAAGGAAAAATTAGACATTGATGGATATCTTATGGCAACAGAAATTGCTGAACGAGGGAAAAAAGAGTACCTCAGGAGCCATCCATCTAAAGGTACCAGCCTCAATAGTCATTTTGCCTGATATCTCCACTCTAGCTAGCCCAAAGTCAGCCAGCTTAATTTGTTTCTTGTCCTCGGTGAGAAGAAGATTGCCTGGAATAAACATAAAGAGTCTCTATGAGAAGCAAATTTTCAGCTACTGTTGGTCAGCATTACAGGATAAGGACACAAGAGCGTCATCCAATCAGTAAATATATTTTATTTCCATGAACAGACAGGGCATGTTTTGAAACCAAATTGGTTTCCCTGCCTGACCAGATTGCTTCTCATTGAAATGCACCAAAACCATTAGTATGAGAAGAAAATAAATTACTTGGCTTCAGATCACGGTGGATGATGCTATTTGCATGCAAGTATTCCATCGCTCGCGAGATATCCAGTGCAAAACTTATAGAAAGCTTCAGATCAAGAGTGTTTGGACGGTTGCTCAGTAAGTACTTGTGAAGAGTACCACCCCTCATAAGCTCAGTAATTATTACCATAGACGGTTCCACAGAGGCCCCAATAAACTGTTTCAACAAAGCAGCTTATATCAGCATCTGAAGTAGGTGCATGGACATAGACAAAAATTTATATGGTGTGTCAACTCTTAAGAGAGTTGTAGGGAGCTATGTATTTTGAAAATGAGCATTAAAAAAAAAAAAAAAAAAGGAGAAAAATTTGTCTCAGTTCAAAATAACCAAAATGAATGTAGGTAAGCTTAAAAGGTGAAGAAGCACATTAATAAATTATATAATTTGGAACTAAAAAAAAAACAAAAAAAATCTTTCCTTTATATATAATTCTTGTTAAATTCCAACCATTATTGTCCAGCCGTATAAGAGAAAATAAAGTAGATTACCTTCACAACATTTTCATGTTTCACCCTTGATAGCAAGGTAACCTCTCTCTGAAATTTTTCCTTAGACTCAGGACTTACATCTGATGTTCTGCTCGGCTGAATAACCTTTACAGCTACGACCTTCGATTTGTACCTAAATTAAACTATCGTCATTATTAAAACAGCAACATCCGTAATTCCTCAGTTGCAGCATTGAACAACAGTCAATATTTAAACTAAAAGCCTGATAAAATGTATACATAATAAAAGTAAAACATATATTTGAACAATTAGAACCCCTCGAGTATTTTCAAACATGTTACCAGACTCCCGGGCAGCTCCCCCCAACTACATGATCCAAAGTACCGTACAAGTAACTGCTGATATTCTGGAGATGCTGATTTAAATACATTACAATTCAAGGAAAAAAAAAAAAAAAAAAAAAAAAAGGAAAGAAAATTTGAAGCACCCCAACAAAATGATAGAGCAGTACCTCCTAATTAAGACAGGTTATATGTGTACCATATATAACCCGCAGTATCCTATTTAAGATCTACCATAAAGGAGCACATAGTTTTCAAGCCCAACTATTTTGCAAGTTGAGTAATGTTTAAGAATTAAAGTTGGTAGAATTAGTCATATCGATTTCTACTTTAAAAACCAGACAAGCTGTTGGTCTTCTCACATCTTTTGAGCTAAGAAATTTTCAAAAAGCAGGACTTTGGGAATGACATTGCCATATAAATGCTGTCACTTGAGATCGAATTATTTATAATAATAATTAAAAAAAAAAAAAAAAAAAAAAAAACTAAAAAGACATCTTTGTCCAGTGGTTGCGAATTATTATAAACAATTTATCACTGCAGAGTGCAGAATACTGCAAATCCCCTACTACCATGCTAAAGCACAAGTAACAATGACAGAAACAAACCAAACTTACAAACGACTTGCTATATTGCCAATTTGCTGGAAAAGAAATTAATCAATTCTTGCTTGCTAGTGATAATCACTTTCAAATTTGGAATGACTAGCTGTAGTACTCTTTCTTTCATCCTCCAAATTGGATCGGGGACCTAAAAGCCCCAAAAATTCCCCCCATTAGATAACAATAACCAATGTTGTCACTTATGTATCTTCCAGTCAACAAATATAGATTTTAAATCCCACCCACAGTGACATACTGACATTATACCACGTGTGAGCACACATATGCATAAACGGACAAGTACTCACAGTAGAGATTCATTTAATCCAAGTTCAATGGAGGTTTCAAAGCATTTATTTATTTATTTATAAGTAATCGAGATATCATTAAAAGAATAAGGGAAACTAAAATACAAAGAAAGTAAATAAGAGAAAACACCTAACTAGTACGAGTAAACAAAAAATCATGGTAATTAATCACCAAAGGAGAAACAAAAAAATTATCCAAAGATCTAGAGTATTGCAAAATAAAAATTTGATCTCCTCCAACATCCTCTCAACGTCCTTAAAACTTTTGTCGTTCATTTCCTTCCATAGAAACCACAAAACTTATGTCGTTTCAAAGCAATAGATTGCATACAAAAGGTTTAGTCTGTGCAACACAACACATTGTCCCTGCTTCTTTCTCTAATGCAACAATCCAGCAATTGTTTTCCTTTTCAAACCAGAACAGAATGCACACCTAATTGTTCACTATTAAATATAGTATAATAGACCCAAACAGCAGGGCACATTGTTCTTGAAAATGAATTAGCACTAAAATCAATACGAAGCACCCGACAGGCTCCTGACTCAGAGAACCTACAAAGCATTATACACCACTTCAAGACGAAAATAAACAAAATTACACTAACCAATATTTAGCACCCCACACACCAATCCTTAACCCTGAAACATTGAAACCCACAAAGGGTCTATCATGAAGCAAAACCCACAAAAGCCCAAGATTGAAATCAGTCACAAATCATAGCAAAACATGATACTTCAAGAACATGCACACAATGTAAGCGACCTAATATAAAACAAAGACTAATAACCATAAAAATGAAAATAATAATAATAATAAATAAAATAAATAAATAAAAGAAGCAAAGTTTTTGAGTTGGCAGAAAGAGGCACCCACAATCCTTCATAGACAATGGAGTGAGGCCCTTCACCGATCTCACGGCCATATGTTATTCCGCGTGGGTCAATGAGTAAACTGCGGTCGATCTCGAAGACAAATTCGTTGCCAGAGCCGTCGTTTTCCTCGTAGTTTGTGAACCCGAAGTAAGTGTCCATGTGGGCCAGCGAAAGCTCGTTGCTCGTGGGCAGCACGTGCTCCGCCATTGCTCGAGCTTCTTCTTCTCCTCCTCGGTATTGTATTTGTTGCATTGCACAAAAATATAGAGTTGGGTTTTAAGAAATAAAATTCAAAAAAAGGAAATAAAATATTCTGGGTTAATAAGAGGGTTTTTGAATCATTTAAAAATGAGAGAGTGACATGAGAATGAGAGGGAAAAAAATAAGGAAACTTCTTTCGTACACGTTTGGAAATAATTCCTCTTCTAATGAATTGGTTAAGGATAAGACATTGATTTAACTTTTTATCGACTAATGTTAGAATCTAATAAAACCTCATATTTTATCCATCAAAATCCTAGGTGGCAAAGGGTACATGATCCAAGTTGATGTAGAATGACACATGGCTCAAATTGATGACAAATGACACTTTGCCACTTAAAATGATGGACAAAATGTGAAAGTTTTATTAGATTTTAACATATCTCATTTTTATATCGAAAAATACTATAATCTAATAAAATCCTTATATTTTGCCATCAAAATCCTAAGTGGCAAAGGGCCAGACCCTCCACTTTTACATCATTTTGATGATGTGGCAACCAATTTTTTGATTTCTTTTCTTTGACAAGGGTCCATTTAATTATTGATTGATAATATTATATTAATAAAATATGATAAAAGTCTAGTTTTGCCTATATTTTGCTTATAAAAATTTTATATTTTGTCCATAAAAGTCCATATGATAAGATGTCACATCATTTTCTTTTTATTTTGTCATTTTTTCTCTACAAAAAATATGATGTAGCATCTTATTACATGAACTTTTGTGAACAAAATGTGAAATTTTTATTAGATTATAGTATTCTCCCCTTAAAAACAACATATGAAACCTGGGCTGAAGAGCCAAGTTTGTATTTCGGTTTGCAACCGATACTACATATAATACTTTTTAAAATCGAATTAGCCGTAATTTTTACCATAAGAAGTATCAAAAAAGTATTTAACCATTTTTTTTTATAAATAAAATCAGCAAGCGAGCCCCTTTTTATTTCCGAAGGAAAGAGGGAAGGAGCCCAGACTAGGCCCATTGGATTGGACCAAATCAGGAGCCACCCTGCCACATTCCTTTTGAACCCATACGTGTCCTTAGCTAATGACTTCGCCGTCAAAATGATTCCGCTTTTGTAAAAGAGACCAAACGACAACATCCACTGCATAAAATCCAGACGACGTCGTTCGCGTTCTCCGAGGTGCGTATCGTATTAGAGAATAATCCACTTGGGGTAAATTATACGCCCAAGAACCAGCCAGTCCTACTTGGAAATTCGTCAAACTTGGAATCCACAATTCAGATCGCAAAGCTCAACCTCATTCTAAATTTCTCCGATAAATTGGTTGTTATCTGCCCTCATTGAAGAATTCCTTAATTCTCGATGGGCAAAGGAGGCGGCTGTGTCCCAAGCAAGAAGAGAGTCCCCTCAGGCGCCGCCGGGGAAGCCCAGCGCGACGAGAAGAACGCGCCGATCCCGGTTGAAGATGAGTCCCACGTCGCGGAGCCAAACGCCGCAGCCCAAACCACGACGACCTCGCTTCCGGTGGCGAAGCTGAGAATCTTCGTTGTCTTTTACTCGATGTACGGACACGTGGAGGGCCTGGCACGGAGGATGAAGAAGGGCGTGGACGGAGTGGAGGGGGTGGAGGGATTTCTGTACAGGGTACCGGAGACGCTGCCGAGCGAGGTGTTAGAGCAGATGAATGCGCCTCCGAAGGACGATGGGATCCCGGAGATCACGGCGGCGGAGCTTGAGGAGGCGGACGGATTGCTGTTCGGGTTCCCGACGAGGTACGGGTGTATGGCCGCGCAGATGAAGGCGTTCTTTGACTCCACAGGGCAGCTCTGGAGGGAGCAGAAGCTGGCGGGCAAGCCCGCCGGGTTCTTCGTCAGCACCGGCACCCAAGGAGGCGGTCAGGAAACCACTGCGTAAGCGTACTTTCATAAGTAGTGTGTGGTTGTGTTTGTGGCTTTAACCTGTTTGAAGGATCGCCCCTGTGTTGTGTGTCATTAATAAACTACATTGTAATTGTTCTCTAACTCATAATGGGATGATTCTGTGTGTTTATGTGACGAAATCTTTGTGTAGTGCTGTGGGTGTGATCTTCGACGACGCTTCTAATACAAAATGACTGTCTAGTCATAGTACACTGGAGAGCTAAAAGATTTTAGGAAAACAAAGACTGTGTGTCTGTGTCATATTTCCAAGTGCGGGAAGTTGGTGGAGGATATATGATATGAGAGAGGAAAATGGGAGAAGTCAGCTGACTGAGCTGATGAAAAATCCTCTAGAATGAGTTTTGTTGATACGCTATGGAAATGTGAAATCGTTTGCAGTGAAGCTAGGGATTTAGCTTTGCTGTCATGAAAATGAGGCTTGAAAAGCTATCAAAGTGGATGAGCATGTTATGGGTATAGAGTTTTACTTCTCTGTGAGAGAGTTATTGCTCCCAGAAGTGAGTACTCGCATAACTCTTTCAGAAAGGTTTTCCAGTTAGATTTAGAAGTAGGGAAGAAGGAAGCCCTTGTTCCATCGCAAGTGATTGCCTAGTATGCGTGATTTTCCCCATGTAGTGGAATTATGAAATCTGTATGTAAGGAGACATGGGAGCGTGATTGATAGTGCTAAGAAAACTACGAGGTTAAAGTTGTGAGGTTAACCTTGATATCTGCTCTTTGAATGTAGAGTGATTGTCTTTTCTAAAGAGATATGTTAAGCAAAAGGGAAATTACTTACATGATTAATTTTTGTATAATTAGTCTCGGTAACATTGGCTATTTTTCCTTACAGAGATATAAGCAGGGTTTTATTCATATGCTTGGTTTTCCTAGCACCTCCTGTGAAGAAGAGGTTAACCTGAATTTCCATCACACTAATGACATATGGGTTTCAGTAAAGCTTGGTAAACACTGGACAACATTTTGAATAAAATGCCTAACTTGCATCTTTGAGGCATTAACTGCGGTTCTGTTCTATGGTCCTAATCCTACTGTTGCTGGCTGGCTTAGAAATGCTAGAGAGCTGCAAACTTGATATGTATCCTCTCATAATATATATATAGTCCATGCATGCATATGTCACAAATATGTACTCATCTACATGCACAGACATGGGTTAAACCCATATCTTTTTGTGCATTTGTATGTCAACAATATTCTGTCACCTAGACCATTCATTTCTTGTCTCATACCCATATTGATATGGCATAGAATGGACAAGGGTATGGCTACCTTATAGGGAAAAGAAAGAACTAGCTAAATGTCCCTAATGCTGGGAAATCTTTGCAAAAAATACTAATCCAACAAAGCATTACCGGCTGCTGACACCCATAACCAAGTCCATCCAACATAAGAGAACTGTTTTATAATGTCTTGACAATAATTTTTTTTTCTTTCTTCAAATGGATTTCTATTTTGGCCATCTATGATATTAGATGGATTGTGGCATTCATCATAAAGAAGAAATTTTCTATGAGACTTCAAGCTTGAGACACACAAACTTCGCAATCTTGAAAATTTCAGCGACTATTTATTTTTCCTCTTTATGCTTTTGCTTGAGGTTTTGGAGGTCGGTGTAACAATTTGTTTATGCTTCACATGAGGAGCAGATAAATTCATGCTAATTACAGGTAGTTGCAAACAGTGAAGCTAACTAAAAATTTAGCACACCCAGCAGCAGCTCTACCGGAGTCATTTAGACTCAGAACACCAAATCTTGAGGATTTAAGGTGCTGTTCTTTCCAATATGGTTTGATATTGGTTTTTCCTTTACGGATTGTGTGCTTAAAGTTGTTGGTTATATATAAATTTTCCTTGTTAGTGTGTTTCTTCAGATAGAATTGAAAGATTGTTTCTTTGTGTTAATAATTGCATCTGTGCATTCTCTCCCTACTTTGCTGATTGTTATGGACCAGCAGAAACAATTTGAATGGAATGTGTGGAAGTGCACCTCTACTAAAGAAAAAGATTAACATCTTTACAATGAGAGAATCAAGTATTGTATTAGTTTCTATTATTTGAAAGGATACATTCAAATAGTCTCCATTCTGCTATTGGCTGCAGTTGGACAGCAATCACCCAGTTAGCGCACCATGGAATGCTGTTTGTTCCCATTGGGTATACCTTTGGAGCTGGTATGTTCAAGATGGAATCCATTCGAGGAGGTTCTCCATATGGTGCTGGAGTTTTTGCTGGGGATGGCTCAAGAGAGCCAAGTGACATGGAGCTGGCTCTTGCTGAGCATCAAGGCAAGTACATGGCTGCAGTAGTCAAGAGGCTCAACGCAGCATGATGGTCCATAGCACAATTCTTATGTATACATTAATTTCAGTTCAAATGTTTGTTTTATGATTTGTCTTTGAAATTTCGCCTATTGCGGTAAGTTCTTTCTCCTACTTCTTTCTCCCCACCCCCTGTTCTCTCTGTTGATTCTACCCTTTAAAAGGCTGTACATGGATTGAAATTCTTCTGCATGATTCATCAAATA
Organism: Corylus avellana; assembly: GCF_901000735.1. NCBI lineage: Eukaryota > Viridiplantae > Streptophyta > Magnoliopsida > Fagales > Betulaceae > Corylus > Corylus avellana. The sequence goes on from NC_081547.1 coordinate 1,206,928, forward strand.
ATAATGTGAACTTGTGGGATGTCTTGTCATGTATACATTATTTCTGTGGCATGTAATTGAAATGAGTAGCTTATTACTAAAGCTTCACTTCTTTGGTAGTAACCAAACCCAATTTTGATTCATTTACATTCTCTTACCTTCAATGAGCTATGAATAAAAACAGGGAAACGCTCAATATATTGCGAAATTGAACCTTAACAGAAGCAGGTAGCGTGGTGAAGTAGAAAGGACATTATTACATATGAGAAAAGCTACATACCATACCGCTATCTTACTATATTGACGTGATATTGCCAATTCATTAGTGAATTATTTATTTATTTTTTAATAAGGGTTTATCTAAGAAATAGACAATGTCATATCAACATAATAAGAAATTGGTGGGATAGTTGTTTAATATATATTATTACTCTTATGGCATTTACTAGGACAAACAAGAAAAAAATAAAAAAATAAGGAAAAGAGACATGTGCTGATGCAATTGAAACCTTTACATGGCAATGTCAATCAGTTCTTGTTAAAAATAAATAAATAAATAACATCAAAAGTGTGAGATAGTGTTTAGAGTAATGCTATAAACCATAATTTTATTCAGCCACTTTCTAACTATACTCATAATTGGTAGTGTGAATTAGCCCTTTTGATTAACTCTTGTTAAACAAACAAAAAATAAAATTTAGGGGTTAATTAACATTGTCATATCAACAAAGTGGGATAATGGTAGGATAAAAGTGTGGTTTATAGTATTACTTGATTTAATAGAGTAATTCAAATGAGTAATACTAGAAGAACAATGATACTTTACATACAAATATCTCATAAAGTTGACGTGGCAAGGTTTAATAACCATTGAATATTTTTTAAAAACAATAATTGATCCAATGACTACTAGACTTTGTCATGTCAAATTTGTATGATACTTTTGAATGCTTGTGTAATATGTACTATTATTAATACTAAAAACCACATTTTTATCCACAACTATCTCGCTATGTTAAGCACCAATTCAATCTTGTTAAAATAAAAAAATAAAAAACCTTTAAATTAACATTCATACAAAAAAGAAAAAAAAGAAAAGAGATTTACTTTTACTATTATATCATCCCAATTATACGCAATCTACTAAGGATTTGTTTAAGTTTGCGATTTTAAAAAATATAATTTAAAAATAACAATTTTAAAATGTGATTTTTAAAAATACAATTAATTTGTTTGGCAAAAATGTGGGTTGGCTTTCAAAATCGGAATTTAGCATCTAAAAGTTACTCGTTTTTTTTAAAAAAAATACACCCTTACCTAGTTATTTTGATTTGAAAACATAATTTTATTTTATTTATTTATTTATTTTTTTGTGTGCGCTTATCTACACTTTCAAATGGTAATTTATAAAAACGGCAACCTCAAACAAATAAAACTGAATTTGTGCGGCTCAGTCAAAGTTAAAAATAAAAATAATAAAAATAAAAAAAATTCCTAATTTCGTACTCCCCAGTTGATTGGGACTTGGGAGCGTTAGATGCATTTATATTTGTTTTGTTTTTTTTTTGGGTTTTTTGATCCAACAAGATAACGAATACTAACGCGAAGGAAAAGGACAATCGGGCCATTTAAGTAACAGAGCACATAATCTTTAAGCAACGAATCCATAACCAGTGTCCTTCCAGCTCTATAAAGTCCGGGTTCTCTCCAACGCTTTCTCTATCCGATACTCAAAACTTTTGAAAAAATCACAAAGAGAAAGAAATGGAGGACACTCTCGATGCTCTGAGGTCTCTAATGGCTTCTCACTCGCCAAAACTTGACGCTTTGGTTGTTCCTTCCGAAGACTATCATCAGGTTCTCCCTCTTTTTCTCTCTAGTCTATTCTTTTCTTTTCTTTTTCATTTTCTGATATTTGAATAATATATTTAATTAATCAATTTTTCTGTATTGAACGCATCCTGATTAGTCATAAACGTTGTATAGCTAATACTCCTCTGAAATCTGTGCATAGATTATTTGAAAATGATGTTTAACGATTTTGATCAATTTTTCTTTTGAATCTATTTCTTGTAGTTGCTTTTTCGTCTGAAATTCTCGATTGAATTCGGCTTATTGATAATGATGTGTTAACTATTAATGTGTGATTTGTTTGTTGTGGCAGAGCGAGTATGTGTCTGCACGGGACAAGAGACGTCAATTTGTTTCTGGCTTCTCGGGAAGTGCTGGTCAGTTTTATTTCTAAGAAACAACTTTATACCATTACGAGTGGGTTTGTTTGGAATTGAATGTAGGAATCACATAATATTGTATTCTCTTAAGGCCATAATCTATCGTAAGATTAGCTTGTTGAAGTATTTCCTATCACAACATTGGACTCCTTGGGGATGGCTTGTTCTGCCTTTTGTTGACACAGCTTTGTGTGTATCTGTTGTGCAGTATTGGTGAAAGTGCTTGATTAGACGACGATAATATGACTTTGGGGCACTTTAGTAGCATAATATTATTGATTGTCTTGATCCCCACCCCAAAAAAGATACAATGCTGATAGTCCAGTACGATTATTGATTCAATTTCACTTTGCATGTGTATATTTGTAATTGATTTCCTTATCTGGGTTTCTTTCAGGTTTGGCACTTATAACAATGAAGGAAGCACTTCTGTGGACCGATGGAAGGTACTTTTTGCAGGCAGCAAAAGAACTTAGTGATAAATGGAAGCTCATGCGTATTGGAGAGGACCCGGCTGTAGATATCTGGATGGCAGATGTGAGTCACCATCTTTGCAAAGTTTCCTATGTATTATGTGCTTCAAGGTTAAGGTTATGATAATCTTTCGTGTTGAAAAATGGATCAATTTTCTAGAGAGAGCTTACTTTTTTCTGGAAATTATGCAAGTAAAACCTTCTTCTTTGAGTGGATCTTCCGTTTTGTCGTTTTGCTTGGCTCTAGAGGGTGATAGCTTTGATGGTTTTATAACTACTATAAATTTATTTGTTCTAAATATGCATTTTGTTATATATTAGATGACAAATTTTTGGCTATATTAAGTGGTTTTTGTGGTTTGTTTCGATTAGAATCTGCCAAAGGAAGCAGCAATTGGTGTCGATCCTTGGTGTGTGTCAGTAGACACTGCACAAAGATGGGAGCGTGCTTTTGCCAAAAAACGGCAGAAGCTGGTAGAAACTACTAGAGATTTGGTGGATGAAGTTTGGAAAAATCGACCACCACTGGAAATTAATCCTGTTATTATACATCCATTGGAATTTGCTGGTTGTTCTGTCGTGGACAAGTTGAATGATTTGAGAGAAAAGCTCATACAAGAGAAAGCTCGTGGCATAATCATTACAGCTCTTGATGAGGCGAGTTTATAATTCCTAACCTTATATTCTTTCTGCTCTTATTATCTTTTGGTCGAGAATTTATTTATTTGAATTTGGGCCTCTGACCTCGATTCAGATACTTTATCTTTGATTCTTTCATGCAAAACTTCAGCATATTTCCTGTTGTGCAGGTCGCTTGGTTATATAACATTCGTGGGAGTGATGTATCCTACTGCCCAGTTGTTAATGCATTTGCTATAGTAACATCCAATGCAGCTTTTTTCTATGTGGACAGGAGGAAGGTGTCTTCTGAGGTAAGTTGGATTGTAGAATTCAATTTCTGATATCTTCTTAGACCGTCTTTAATGGGCAAGTAATGGAGCAAACTTATGATACCAGTAGTTAATTATTTTCCTGTAGTAGGATCAAGTTTATCAATACTGTATCTGATAGTGGCTGTTGCAACCATGCAGTCCTTATGTTAATTGTTTTTTTTTTTTAATATCCGAATTTGATCTCAAAGTGTTGACTTAATTAAACTGAGAGTCTTTTATGACAAATGTGTTGTATGCAGGTAAATTCTTATATGGAGGAGAATGGGATTGAAGTTCGGGAGTACGCAGCAGTGAGCTCAGATGTGACCTTGCTTGCATCTAATCAACTCAACGGAACTCAAGTTGAACTTAAGAATGACGTGGAGATCAATCCTAGTGAGATTGAAATCACACTAAATGGTGCAGAGGAAACGGAAGAAAATACTTTTGACCTCATATGGGCTGACCCTGGTTCATGCTGCTATGCTTTGTATTCAAAACTGGACACTGATAAGGTTCTTCTGCATCCGTCACCTTTGGCCCTTGCAAAAGCTATTAAGGTAGTATATGCCCTTTTTATCCAATGAAGATACTATATGTTTTGTTCTGGTGGTGATGGCTGAAGTTTTCTAATCACATAAATAAGTTGAAAAGCTGAGATCACAGAAATTATTCAAATGTGTTTGGATAGAACCCCATCTGTATAAAAATATGCAAAGCTAATGAAATGCTAGAGTTGCTGACAGTGTGTAAATGTAATTAATTCTTTTCCTTTTTCTTTTTTCCTGGTGATTATAATATCTTTTGCTAGATGTCATTCAATGCGATTTTGATATTTCCTTCTGTTATTAATGATTTGGCCACTATTGGATGTTGTTTTTGAATTGTATCCAATGAATATACTATATATTTCCTTCTGTTATGTAATGCCTTTATAGTTGAATTGTATGATTTGTATGTTGGCAAGCAGTCTTGTGCTTTGCTAATTCATTTTGGATGCTAAAAAAAAATATCGCTAACTTGGGGGTTTTGGAGGTGGGGCGGGCCCCCAAGGGGGAGGTGGGGGAGGACTTTTTGACTTTCCTAGTTGTAGTAAATTCATGCCTTGTGATCTTAGAAAGTTCTCTTTAATTATGTACTTATTATGAATTCTCTATGAGTTAGGGGTTCTCTTGTATACTTCCAGTGTACTTGGGTTGCACTCCTCCATGCTTTGACGAAATATACATTATTTATCAAAACAAATGTACTTATTATGAATTTGAAATTTTGTCCCCGCTTTAAGCATTGAAGTCAAACAATGGTTACCTTTAGAAGAGACAACAGATTTTAGATTTTGAGAGGCTTTGGAGGCTACGTTATTGGAGAAAAGTGAAGGCTATCGACAAAGTTAGAGCCACTGAACTTCTTGCATAAGGAGGATGAATTCAAGTGTAGCAACTCACCTTTTGTGAGAGTAGTGGTCTGAAATTTCTTAGCCTATCCCAATTGGTGGTAGAGATTATTTTTGCTGGGGATGCCAGCAAAGTCTGATATATGTTTCCCAGGGTCCTAAACAGAATCATATCCAATAGACATGCACATAGACACTAGATTGGCCTGACCCACATACAGTTATCTGTACCAGTATGAAGGCTGCAAGCCCATAAAGTGTGGTGTTGAGAGTTTTTGGTATCTAGACATGGGATTATACAATTATTGGTAACTTTGTAATCCAAAAATAAAAGGATTCTTGGCTTGTTTGTGGCCATTAAAAATCATAAGCATCACTAGAACAGCAAGCAGTCAGATTATTTTATTTATTCATGGAAATATTTTTGTATTTGTACCTTTTTAGTACTATCTCTACCAAATTTTGTTTACTTATTGACTGATTGTTATGACATCTCAGAACCCGGTTGAGTTGGAAGGGCTGAAAAACGCACACATTCGGGATGGTGCAGCAGTTGTGCAATATCTTGTGTGGTTGGATAATCAGGTATACCATGAAACCTATGAGCCTTGAAATGTATATTCTCTGGACGAAATAGACGTACACTATATTCTTGCCTTAGGTGTTCTTTCTCTTCATTAAATCTTGTAGGATTTTCATGTATTTAGTTTTCTGTTTGCCTACTATGTGCTACAAATTCCAAGGCCTGAAAATGATGCCTAATCTTATTTCATATTTGCAGATGCAGGAGATTTATGGTGCTTCTGGTTACTTTTTGGAGGGGCTTGGAGCGAATAAGAAAAAGCATTCGTGAGTTTGTTATCCTGATTGATTTTCGTAGTTCTTGTCATGGATTAAGTCAGTTGTTGATAGTGGGATTTATCATAGTCTGATATATTATTTCAGTAAAGGGTGGCATATCATATGACTTGTTGGTACTCAAAATGCATAGATGTTTCACACTATAAATTGCTGACACAGTTAGATGAACCAAACGACACCTTGTAACAGTGAGTTTTATGATAATAGTGCGTAGGAAGTGCTTTATGCAAGTAATTAACCAACATATGTAAGAAGGATATGTGCAAAACTTTGTAACATCAATTGTGCTCACAGATGTTCAGAACTCTCAGCACAGTTTATCACATATATATAATATACCTATGTTGAGAAAATTATGGTCTGCTTGACATGAATTAGTTGACTAATACGAAATGTTTTTCACATGGCATAATGAGTGGAGCTCATGCTTTTGATTCCCATCAACTCATTAACCACTCATTTTGTTTTTCAGAAAAAAAATTTGTTGGCTCTTTCTATCAGTTTTATTGGTTGTAGCACAAAATGAGCTGAACATATTCACCATGACAGGAGCTTATATGCTTCTGATCCCTATTTTAGTATGGCTTTTTGCAATGAACTATGGCAGGGAGTCCAGGAAGCTAACGGAGGTGACTGCAAGTGATAAGCTGGAGGGTTTTAGGGCATCAAAAGAGGTAATGTTAACTTCATATGGAAATTTCTATGTCGTATTGATGAGATAGTTAAAGTATAGTTAAGACACATCACATGGAATCAAAATTTATGGCATACCCTTATCTGAAGCAGACAGACCTGTTCTGCATGTTCACTACAAGAAACATTTCATGTTATTGTCTTCTTTAAACTGATTTTTCGTTATGGCGAAATTGGGGTCCAAGGAAACTGGTTGAGATTTCTCTTGTTGATAGAATTGTCTTTTTTTTTTTCCTTTTTTTTTTTGTTTTTTTTCACTCTTTCCTGTTACCTCCTTTTTCTTCTAGGTGGCCCCGTAAAGGCTTATAACCTAATAGATTATAGCTTTTGAAATAAAAATAATTTCTTCCAACATGCTATAAAGAAAGCAGCAAATCTATACTCATCTCCCTCAGTAGCGTAAAACCCACCTGGCCCACCACTCCACCTGTGTGGCAGGAGATTGGATATTCTGTTGTCACCATATCTTGCATGGGTTATTATTAATTGGTCTTCCCCCAGGGAAGCTAGTAGTCAGACTAATCATCCGGCATCCTTATTTTATTAATATACCTAATCATATGAGTTGGACTGCAATTATTTATCAAATAAATAAATAAAAGAGTTGGACTGCAATTGTCTCAAGTGATATCCCAATTTCAGTACTTATTTTGTTATTAAATTCCATTATCTGGTTATTGGATGATTTTCTCTTTTCCTTTTATTTGAAAGCACTTTAAATGTGAAATGTTCTTTGTAAATTGAAGCTAACTGAGGTAAAGAATACCTTAGATATTCAAGGATAGAAGGTAAGAAGGACCTTGAGTTGGTTGCTGGAATATGAACCGTGTAATGCAGTTTAATTTATCTGCCTGTGTTCTTTTCCATTATATGGATTCTTTTTGTTTCATGCTTGCAGAATTTCAGAGGCTTAAGTTTTCCTACTATTTCATCAGTTGGTCCAAATGCAGCAATCATTCATTACTCACCACATGCAGAGACATGTGCTGAGTTACATCCAGACAAAATCTATCTTTTTGATTCAGGAGCACAGGTTTGTCAACTATCCAACATAGTTTACTTTTTAAATATGAACATAAAAAATAGTTTGAAATATAGCCATAACTAAACTTCCGATAAATGTCCTATTATTTATGTATTTAAGTGTGCTGAAATAATCTTGAAGCTTCTGTTTTGTTATTGATTATGTTGATGGTGTATTTGAAGTATGTAGATGGAACGACTGATATAACACGAACAGTTCATTTTGGAAAGCCTTCAGAACATGAGAAAGCATCCTATACTGCAGTAGGTGTCTTCCATTGGTTGCTTTGAAGATTCTATGTTCATTTGATAGTTGATTATTTTCTAACTTTAATACAAGGAAAATAGTGGTTTCAAAAGGTACATATCCAATTAATACAAGATTACTCTGATCTTCTTAAATCATTAAAAGTATGCAAAAAAGAAAAAAGAAAACAAATATGTTGTCGAATGGGAAAAAAAGAAAGAAAGAAAAGGATAGAGTTTAATACTCTCAGATGTCATTTGTCTATAATTGATTATCAGAGGAAGAAAATAAACTTGAATTTAATGTTTCATCATTATTTTGAGTTGGAGTTATAAATACAAATTTTGTTCCTCTGAAGTCTGAACCATCTATTTAGGATAAAATTTTATTGGGGTCAGTTGTTTAGGCTTAGAGAGGATTTCTTTTTAAATGTATTCGCTATATTTAGGAAGTTTAAATTCTTTTCTTGCCTTGTTTTTTCCCAATATATTGATATTATATACATACGGTATGTATGTGTGTATGTATTTATGTATTCTTGTTGGTGACCAATATGTTCGCTTCATAAGAAGTTTCTTAATTTGATAAATTTTGAGCAGGTCCTCAAGGGTCATATCGATCTGGGCAATGCTCGATTTCCTAATGGAACAAATGGTATTGCAAGCTCTCTTTTTTTTTTCCCCACTTTTGTATGTAAATTTTTTTCATATTTAAATGAGCATCTTTTTTTAAGTGTATGTTTGTAGATCTGCCAAATTTGAAGATAATGAAATGTTTTCATCTGTTTACTTTTTCAGGTCAAGCCCTGGACATTCTTGCTCGAATTCCTTTGTGGATGGATGGTCTTGATTACCGACATGGTACTGGCCATGGAATTGGGTCTTACCTAAATGTTCATGAAGGTAATTGATGAATGACAACTTCTGGCTTTTTGCTATTCTCTACCCAGTTTAATTTAAGTGCTTGTTTTTTGTTTGTCCCTTTATTGTGCAGGACCTCATATGATTAGTTTCAGGCCTCAGGCTCGAAATGTGCCACTACAAGCATCCATGACTGTAACAGATGGTTAGTGTCATTGCCATTTGTTATCATTCTGTTACTAAAATAACAAAGCACTAAAGACGATACTTAGGACCACTATACATGGACTGCCAATCTTATTTTGTTGATTCCATCTGGGAAATCTAGGCAGAGTGAGTGGCAGACAGGTGTTCATGCTTAGAAAGGACATATGTGATAACTACCCTTTGTACTACTATCCCTTTTAGCAACAATGCAAAAAATGCTCGGGAATCTCAAATTTTCTGTTTTAATTTAGTTTATTTTATTTTAATTTACTGGGTTCTTTTTCTTGATGGGCAACCTGCATCCTGCCGTGCATATACTTGTTCTTTGAGTTCTCAACTTGTATTTTGCTGGGGCAAGTTTGGTCCCATGAACTTCTGGGACAATAATCCACACTAGTGGATTGGTCACATGCTCCAAAGATAAGCAGTCATTTGACTTGCTGTTATAGTTTAAACTAAATCAGAAGTTTGGTATCTCTTTATTATATGCTGCTGGTTCTGGATTTGTTTCTCCAACTCAGTTCTTTTACTTTTTCCTGAAATTTGAAAATGTTTGTTTTTTACTACACCATTGCAAGTTTTATAACTATGCATTGTAATTACAATTCTCAGAACCTGGTTACTATGAGGATGGAAATTTCGGTATAAGATTGGAGAATGTGCTTATAGTCAAGAAGGCCGACACAAAATTCAACTTTGGAGACAAGGGTTACTTGTCCTTTGAGCACATAACATGGGTAAGTTTGTGATACATTCCTATTGAAAATCATCTTGTTTTTCATGTGTTTTTTTAATTTTTTAATTTATATATGCCTATCACATAATCATAGAAAAATAAATGTGTAATCATATGATGATGTGATTAGCACATGAATTTTGAAGTTTGATATTAGAGGGACATTGCAACTAACCTCATAATTTAAGAGGTTGATTGCTCAAATTTAAAGTTTAGGAAGACATAGGAAGTGACCGCATAGTTTTAGGTGGGAAAATGCATTACCCATGGTTTTAAATTCTCTTTACCACCCATTCATTTCATAGCTCATCAATTTAAAAGGAGTGCTGACTTGCAAGAGTATTTAAGTTTACTGTAATATGATTTGCGCATCATGTCTCCTACATTTTTGTGTAAAAGACAACAAAGTTTATAATTCCAATGTGTGCTTGCGAAGTTTAGAGTTATGCTATTTGCACAATGGTTTGTGCACAATCCATACGGGATACAGATATGCACTCTGATTCTGAATTATTAATTGTTATTTATTTCTGATGATTCATTTTATTTCCAGGCACCATACCAGAGAAAACTGATTGACTTGAGCCTTTTAACTTCTGAAGAGATAGATTGGCTTAATAGCTACCATTTGAAGTGTAGGGATATTCTCGCCCCGTACTTGACTGAATCTGAGGAGGCGTGGCTGAATAAAGCCACCGAGCCTGTAAGCGTTTAGGCCATGGAAAAGAGATTGGTGCTAAAGCTTGCCATGTACACGGTGATTTTAATAATTTGCTTGATATCTTTGGACCTTAGTATTCCTTATGCTTGAGTCAATCTACATGCTGCTTATGATTTCGAAGCTTTAATTGGCTTTTTACCTTATTTTAGGATATGCCAATTCCCAGAAGGTGGAAGAACTTAATGCTAATAGTAGTAATAATTTGCGCTTCATGCTGACGGTTGAGCACCCTAAGCACAATTTAGCCTTGGCTTTTAAGGGCCACTTTAGACCGTGATTACAAATAGAAACCTTGGTTTTTTAAGATTTTTATTAAATTTAGAGGACGAAACTATTTTTTATTTTCTTATTCAAATAAATTTTACAATAGTTTTGGACTCTTTCTTATTTTTTTTCTATGCCATTTAAATATTCTTTCAAATAAATGTTAAAAAAGAGAGGAAAGAAATGAGAGAGAGCTATTTTCTTAATAAAATAATGGTAAGGAAAGTAAAACTCCTATTCTAAATTTAGGATAACACTTTTGCTTTTTTTGGTTTAGAGAACACCAAATGAATGTGTTGTATGAAACTTTTTAGAATTTAACGAGTTTGTTACTAGTGTTTTGACAATAAGTCTGCTTTTGCCATGTTGCTTTCTGTCAATGTTTCGTCCAATAATTTAAGAGATCGAATGATCTGTCAAAAACAATCATATATTTCATATATCTCATTAATTAAAAATATATCACATCAACTCATACATTACACGGGATATGCCACACAAAAGTAGGTACTGCCGGCCAATGTATCCCCATCGTCAGCCACCGCGCTAAGAAAACAAATAAGTAAACATACATAAACACCACCTCCATTTGCTAGTGGCTCATGGTGGAGGCTTCACTTTCGTGCATTTGCTTTGCCAATTTGAGACACGGCATTGAAAGAAGAACCACTCGGAGTCAAAGCCTTTTTCCCGCTGATTTTAAGCTCCTTAACTCTAGCCCTCATAGCCTTCCCTTCCGGTTCCTCCATAACTTTTCTCACCATTATCTGAATCTCCTCCCTTCCAACCACTCTTTTAGTCGGTGCAATCTTAGGTCGTACAGCCACTCCAACCTCTTTAGCCAGTTTCGTAGCATTCATTTTCTGCTTAGCGTAGAGTGGCCATGTTATCATCAGCACGCTGCTTAGCATACTCTCCAGAGACGAGTTCCACCCACAATGTGACAAGAAGCCTCCCAAAGATCGATGGCCCAAGATCTCCGATTGCGGGGCCCATTGTGTGAACACCAATACCAAACTGTGGGTCCGCTCCAAGAACCCATTGGGCAAGTAGTTTAATGCATTATCGCCTGTGTCTGCGGATGCAATCTTCTTGCTGGGTGGGCGTTAGGGGTGTCAACTCAGTCTGGTTTCCCTGTTTTTAGCCAAAACCGAAACCGGAATAGGGACCCCGGTTACTGGCTGATTCCGGTTTTACCCGGTCCGATAACCGGTTTTTGAAGAAAAATAGTTTTTAGGCTTATTTTAGGTATTGGGCCTAAAATAAGCCCTCTTTTTTTTTTTTTCATAAGTTAGCTCATTTAAAAAAAAAAAAAATTGTTAGTCTTTTTGTCTAAATTAAAGAGACTTTGTTGTGATTGTACCAAATAATTAAAAAATAAACTTAAAAAAGCCCAAAAATCCTAAAAAATCAATGTTTTTACCTATATGGGCCTTAGAAATAAAAATTCAATTTTTTAAAATACCCTAAAAATCATTTTAAATTAGGTACATAAAGAAAACATTAAAACAATAAAAAGTAAAAATAGAGAAGTGAAATGAAGAAGAGGACTAGAGGAGAAAATGTAGAAGAGGAGGGGCTTGCAGTGTGATGTGAGAAAAGAAGATGAAGGAGACTTAGAGGAGAAGTGAGAACTGGAGATGGGAGACTTAAACCTAAAAATTAAAAAATTAATATATATATATACCGAAAAATCAGAAACTCGATTTCGGTTCCTGATTAAAAAATTCAAAAACCGAGTACTTTGGTTTTGGTACCCGATTTTTACCGGGAATTTCGATTTTCCAGTAATTTTTGACACCCCTAGTGAGCATGTCACCCACATAAATCTCTGCCTGCTCAGCTCCAGCCCCAAGGCCAGCTCGGTGATTGGCTGCGCCAAAAGAACCCCAAGACTCCTAAATGAAATATAAAGCACCGACTCAACTGGTTGCTCGTCTAGCCAATCCAACAACTGGCTCCTCGAAGCGGGCGGTCCAGCCACTCTGATGAGCGGCCCAACAGCGTAAACCGGTGCCGATCCGTAACTCTCTTCCTCCCTGTCACTAGCTGTGAAGATGATGCTGAGTGGCAGATACAAGAAGATGATGTGTTGAGCTGGATGATGATGTGAACAGCTGGCAGATGTGTGAAGATATTCCACGTGCAGTAGCTTCCAAAGAGGAGTAGTAGTTAAGTCTGTTAGTGGTTAGGAGGAAGTTGTAATACAGTTAGGAGGTTGTTAGCTTGTAAGAGAATTATAAGTAGTTTTCTCTTCATTTTGTAAAGTCAGCTTTTGGAGTTGTAAAGTTCATTCTTGAACTGGGAGAATTGCACTCTCGAATGTGCTAGGAGGTTGGGCTACCCTCGAAGTGGCTTTTTCAATAAGAATCATTCTTTCTTTCTCTGTCTTTTCTTCTTTTCTTTCTTTTCTTGCTCATTTCATTACAGTGCAACATAACAGCACTGTAACAAGTGGTATCAAAGCCCTTGATCCAGTTGGTTCGTATATTTTCTTTTCTTTTTTTCTTTCGTTACATGAAAAATAGTTTTACAATGGCAGAGGATACACTCTGGGAGCAGGGCCGGCAGTTAAAAGAAGTCCAAACTGAGGTTTTGGAGCTAAGAAAGGATATGAAGGATATCCCTGAGATGAAAACGACATTGAATAAGTTGATGGGAATGATGACATCAATTTTGGCCAAAGAGAAGCAGCCTATTCACCAGAATGGGGAGGAGGATGCTACAGATTCAGGTTGTAGGGTTGCTCAACGGTGGGGAAAGAGTCTTGATGAGATTCACACTAAGGCTATTAGGTTGGAATTCCCAACTTTCAATGGTGACGACCCAGATTCATGGTGTTATAGAGCCGAGCAATTCTTTGAATTTTACGACATTCAAGAAAGGCAGAAATTGAGAATTACTGCATTCCACATGGAAGGTAAGGCCTTATCATGGTTTCAAGCCTTAAGAAATACTAATAATCTGTCTAGTTGGAATGATTTTTTGATTGCTATTCAAGTTAGATTCGGTAAGGGGGCATATGATGATCCTATGGAGACCCTATCTAAACTGAAACAAGTTGGCTCTTTAGAGGAATATAAAACTCAGTTTGAAATATTGGCAAATAGAGTCTTATTGTTGATTGATTCTCACAAACTGAGTATGTTCTTAGGGGGTTTGAGAGATGACATTCGATTACCTGTGAGAATGTTTAATCCCAAGACCTTGAATGATGCTTATGCTTTGGCACGAATTCAAGAGGAATGTCTTGCAACTAACAGTAGGTCAGGGAAACCTGTTTGGAGAAATCAAGGAGTAGGAAATGAGAGTAGTTATGCAGCCAATAAGGGTGGAAATTCAGTTGGGAATAGGGTGCAGTTTTATAATGCACCAAGGCAAAATCATGGGGGTTTTGGAGGTACCAATCAGACCAAAGGGTTTATTAATGATACTCCTAAGGCTATAGTTCCAGTTCAGAAAATTTCTCCTACCCAAATGGATGAGAGGAGGAAAAAGGGCTTATGTTACTCATGTGATGATAAATGGAGTAGAGGTCATGTGTGTGCTGTGCCTAAACTATTCTTAATTGAAGAAGTGGAAGGGCTGAAAAGGGTTATGGAGATGACTACTTCTGGCCAAGAGGAGGAGGATCCAGGGAAATTTTTTCTGGATGCAGACCCTGAGATATCTCTCAATGCTATTACAGGAACTCCAAATCCCAATACAATGAGAATTATGGGAGTTTTGAAAGGGCAGCAGGTGATTATTCTTATTGATTCAGGGAGTACTCACAATTTTGTGGATTCCCAGTTAGCTGAGAGGCTAGGAATTGTGAGCTCCAATAGGGATGCTATTATGGTGAAAGTGGCTAATGGTCAAACAGTAAGAAGTCCAGGGAAAAGTTCAGACTTGTGTCTTAAAATTCAAGGGACAAACTTTAGGGTAGATTTGTATATTCTACCATTAGCAGGGTGTGATGTGGTTTTAGGCATACAGTGGTTGAGATTGTTGGGTCCAATTTTATGGGACTTTGGCCATTTAACTATGGAGTTTCAGTTGGGTGAAGTGAAGTGTTGTTTGAAGGGTTTGCAGCAAGGCCCTCCCTTAACTTTTGAGGATGGGAAGTCCAATAAGTGGTTGAAGAAAAATAGCAAAGGAATTATGCTACAGCTTATCAATGCTGAAAAACAGGAAGAGCAGCAAGTTCAGAAGGTGGAAGAGGGTTTGTTCAGTGATATTCTTGCAGAATTTAAGGATGTTTTTCAAGTTCCTACTGAGCTTCCACCATCTAGATCACATGACCATGCTATTAACTTGAAAGAAGGGGAGAAACCTGTTTCAGTTAGGCCTTACAGGTATCCATTTTTTCAGAAGGAGGAGATTGAGAAGATTGTTAAAGGCTTGCTGCAATCTGGTGTAATTCGACATAGCACCAGTCCCTTCTCTGCTCCAGTCATTTTGGTGAGGAAAGCTGATGGAACATGGAGGATGTGCATGGATTACCGAGCTCTCAACAAGGTAACTATTAAAGATAGTTTTCCAATTCCTGTTGTAGATGAATTGTTGGATGAGCTGTTTGGATCTACAATTTTTTCCAAATTGGATTTGATTTCTGGTTATCACCAGATCAGAGTAGTGGAAAAGGATATTCCTAAGACTGCTTTTAGGACACATGAGGGTCATTATGAGTTTTTGGTTATGCCCTTTGGTTTAACTAATGCTCCTTCTACCTTCCAAAGCCTAATGAATCATATTTTCCAACCTTATCTCCGGAAATTTATCTTGGTATTTTTTGATGACATTCTCATCTTTAGCAAGGATGAAAACACACACAGACAACATTTACACATGGCCTTAGACATTTTGAGGAGACACAAGTTATTTGCCAAGATGTCAAAGTGTAGATTTGGATGTGCAAGGGTGGATTATTTAGGCCATATTGTCTCAGCAGATGGGGTAACAGCTGATCCAGGGAAAATTCAAGCTATGGTTGAGTGGCCATTTCCAACTAACATCAAAGCTTTGAGAGGCTTTTTGGGTTTGACAGGTTACTATAGAAGGTTTATCAAGGGATATGGATCTATTGCGGCTCCATTAACAGCCATGTTGAAAAAGAATGCATTTACTTGGAATGAGGTTGCCAAGGAGGCTTTTCAAAGCTTAAAGACTGCAGTAACTCATGCTCCTGTTTTAGCATTGCCCAACTTTGCTCAACCCTTTGTTATAGAATGTGATGCAAGTGGAGTAGGGATAGGAGCAGTTTTGATGCAGCACAATAAGCCCATTGCTTATTTGAGCAGAGCATTAAAGGGGAGAGCTCTTCTTATGTCCACTTATGAGAAGGAGCTGCTGGCTTTGGTGACTGCAATTCAGAAGTGGAGGCCTTACTTGTTGGGACAAAGCTTTGTAGTCAGAACAGATCAACAAAGTCTGAAATTCTTGCTCGAACAGAA
>NC_081547.1:1223082-1234625 GCF_901000735.1 Corylus avellana
ATTGCAACTAACCTCATAATTTAAGAGGTTGATTGCTCAAATTTAAAGTTTAGGAAGACATAGGAAGTGGCCGCATAGTTTTAGGTGGGAAAATGCATTACCCATGGTTTTAAATTCTCTTTACCACCCATTCATTTCATAGCTCATCAATTTAAAAGGAGTGCTGACTTGCAAGAGTATTTAAGTTTACTGTAATATGATTTGCACATCATGTCTCCTACATTTTTGTGTAAAAGACAACAAAGTTTATAATTCCAATGTGTGCTTGCGAAGTTTAGAGTTATGCTATTTGCACAATGGTTTGTGCACAATCCATACGAGATACAGATATGCACTCTGATTCTGAATTATTAATTGTTATTTATTTCTGATGATTCATTTTATTTCCAGGCACCATACCAGAGAAAACTGATTGACTTGAGCCTTTAACTTCTGAAGAGATAGATTGGCTTAATAGCTACCATTTGAAGTGTAGGGATATTCTCGCCCCGTACTTGACTGAATCTGAGGAGGCGTGGCTGAATAAAGCCACCGAGCCTGTAAGCGTTTAGGCCATGGAAAAGAGATTGGTGCTAAAGCTTGCCATGTACACGGTGATTTTAATAATTTGCTTGATATCATTGGACCTTAGTATTCCTTATGCTTGAGTCAATCTACATACTGCTTATGATTTCGAAGCTTTAATTGGCTTTTTACCTTATTTTAGGATATGCCAATTCCCAGAAGGTAAGATGATGGAAGAACTTAATGCTAATAGTAGTAATAATTTGCGCTTCATGCTGACGGTTGAGCACCCTAAGCACAATTTAGCCTTGGCTTTTAAGGGCCACTTTAGACCGTGATTACAAATAGAAACCTTGGTTTTTTAAGATTTTTATTAAATTTAGAGGACGAAACTATTTTTTATTTTCTTATTCAAATAAATTTTACAATAGTTTTGGACTCTTTCTTATTTTTTTTCTATGCCATTTAAATATTCTTTCAAATAAATGTTAAAAAAGAGAGGAAAGAAATGAGAGAGCTATTTTCTTAATAAAATAATGGTAAGGAAAGTAAAACTCCTATTCTAAATTTAGGATAACACTTTTGCTTTTTTTGGTTTAGAGAACACCAAATGAATGTGTTGTATGAAACTTTTTAGAATTTAACGAGTTTGTTACTAGTGTTTTGACAATAAGTCTGCTTTTGCCATGTTGCTTTCTGTCAATGTTTCATCCAATAATTTAAGAGATCGAATGATTTGTCAGAAACAATCATGTATTTCATATATCCCATTAATTAAAAATATATCACATCAACTCATACATTACACGGGATATGCCACACAAAAGTAGGTACTGCCGGCCAATGTATCCCCATCGTCAGCCATCGCGCTAAGAAAACAAATAAGTAAACATACATAAACACCAACTTCCATTTGCTAGTGGCTCATGGTGGAGGCTTCACTTTCGTGCATTTGCTTTGCCAATTTGAGACACGGCATTGAAAGAAGAACCACTCGGAGTCAAAGCCTTTTTCCCGCTGATTTTAAGCTCCTTAACTCTAGCCCTCATAGCCTTCCCTTCCGGTTCCTCCATAACTTTTCTCACCATTATCTGAATCTCCTCCCTTCCAACCACTCTTTTAGTCGGTGCAATCTTAGGTCGTACAGCCACTCCAACCTCTTTAGCCAGTTTCGTAGCATTCATTTTCTGCTTAGCGTAGAGTGGCCATGTTATCATCAGCACGCTGCTTAGCATACTCTCCAGAGACGAGTTCCACCCACAATGTGACAAGAAGCCTCCCAAAGATCGATGGCCCAAGATCTCCGATTGCGGGGCCCATTGTGTGAACACCAATACCAAACTGTGGGTCCGCTCCAAGAACCCATTGGGCAAGTAGTTTAATGCATTATCGCCTGTGTCTGCGGATGCAATCTTCTTGCTGGGTGGGCGTTAGGGGTGTCAACTCAGTCTGGTTTCCCTGTTTTTAGCCAAAACCGAAACCGGAATAGGGACCCCGGTTACTGGCTGATTCCGGTTTTACCCGGTCCGATAACCGGTTTTTGAAGAAAAATAGTTTTTAGGCTTATTTTAGGTATTGGGCCTAAAATAAGCCCTCTTTTTTTTTTTTTCATAAGTTAGCTCATTTAAAAAAAAAAAAAATTGTTAGTCTTTTTGTCTAAATTAAAGAGACTTTGTTGTGATTGTACCAAATAATTAAAAAATAAACTTAAAAAAGCCCAAAAATCCTAAAAAATCAATGTTTTTACCTATATGGGCCTTAGAAATAAAAATTCAATTTTTTAAAATACCCTAAAAATCATTTTAAATTAGGTACATAAAGAAAACATTAAAACAATAAAAAGTAAAAATAGAGAAGTGAAATGAAGAAGAGGACTAGAGGAGAAAATGTAGAAGAGGAGGGGCTTGCAGTGTGATGTGAGAAAAGAAGATGAAGGAGACTTAGAGGAGAAGTGAGAACTGGAGATGGGAGACTTAAACCTAAAAATTAAAAAATTAATATATATATATACCGAAAAATCAGAAACTCGATTTCGGTTCCTGATTAAAAAATTCAAAAACCGAGTACTTTGGTTTTGGTACCCGATTTTTACCGGGAATTTCGATTTTCCAGTAATTTTTGACACCCCTAGTGAGCATGTCACCCACATAAATCTCTGCCTGCTCAGCTCCAGCCCCAAGGCCAGCTCGGTGATTGGCTGCGCCAAAAGAACCCCAAGACTCCTAAATGAAATATAAAGCACCGACTCAACTGGTTGCTCGTCTAGCCAATCCAACAACTGGCTCCTCGAAGCGGGCGGTCCAGCCACTCTGATGAGCGGCCCAACAGCGTAAACCGGTGCCGATCCGTAACTCTCTTCCTCCCTCATGGCCGTAAGCGTGGTGGCATCCAGATCTTCCCACGTGTTCACCAAAACCCCATCGCTCTTGCGCATCTCCGACCCCACCTGTAGGAAGGAATTGTATTCCGGCTTTGTCCGGTTCATCATCGGATCAACCAAATCTTTGGGGCGAAAAGACATGCAACCAGGGAGCCTTATCGGTTCTTTCTGATCAACGTACTCTCCTTGTCAAGGATTGGCGCGTATAACATCAACGCAAGGGGCCACGCAGAGGTAACAAATACGTACTTCAACATGTGAAACTCCTCGGCGACTTCCCATGCCGGAGTTCCAAAAACATCGACGACGAGGGCGCTGGGGGTGGGCTTCAGGGCGGAGATTTCGGACCGGAGAGTTGGCCCGATTTCGACCCAATTTTTTTTTTAAAGAAAAAATACCAAACAAAAAAGACCACATTGTATGATATTACTTCATAATTTTTTTTTTTTTTTTTGGAAAAATGAAAAATTAGTCCTTATAGTTTACCTGATTTATAATTAAGTCCTTGTGATATCAAAATAAACTCAAAGGTCCCAGAAGTATGCCAAAAAAATAATTTAGTTCCTACAATCAAATTATGTTCACTAATTTAACCAATTATGTTAGTTTGACACTGACTTAAATGTGACAAGTATCACAATTTTTTTGGTTATAACGTTTTATGTTATTATAATCTGTTAAGTCAGTGAACGGAATTTGACCATAGAGATTAAATTATTCTTTTGGCATACCTTAAGGACCTTTGAGTTCATTTTTATACTACAAGGAGTTAAATGCAAATCAAACAAACCAAAATGACTGATTTTGTATTTTTTTCCCTTTTTTTTTTTTTTTTTAAATGGCTACATAAGATTAAAGTTTGACTAAAGTTGTGTCAAAAAGTATGTCTGTATCGTTCCTCTTTTATAATTACCTGTAGCTCAAGTTGTGTAACTAGACTATATAGTACAGCCTAAGCTGAGTAATTTTAGAAGTCACTCTTATTTTTATCTTATGTCACCGTCACTCCATAAATGAAGTAACTTTTAAAATCATCATTTGATTAAAATTTAATAATGATTAATCACAAACCTAATGATATATTAAAAGCCATATCATTTTGTCCTAAAGGGTAAATTAATTGGCTAAAGACTACGCTCTATGAAGTAAAGGTCATTAGTTTGAATCTTTTTTCTCTTTTTGTGTGAGCATTTATACTATATATATATATATATATATATATATATATATATATTAAAATGACACATCTACCATTACTTGCCCAAGCCGCTATATACAATTATTGAGAAGCAGCCGCCCTTCCTCGCACAGGCTATTTGGTGCAACGGTCAGTCAACCATTTTTCATTCTAATTTTTTGGATGAAAAAAACAAAAGTTGGTAGGTGCAGCCCAACAAAAAAATACGTGGCATAAATATTACCGAAGCTGAGAACTGATTCAAGGCACGCTGGCGTCAACAGTTCATGCCGCCATGCACTATTCATGCACACCAGCGTGCCCTTTATCATTACTGAAGCTAGAATATTTAGGAAAGAATAAAATAGTCCTTCTTTCTGGAATATTCTCCAACCAAAACATCAGATTTGGAGCTATCCCCTTCCAGCAACCAGCATGCTTTGAAAAGCTCTTTTTGTCTCTTTTAAGGTAGTTGAATCGGTTAAAAATCACGCTTTATGAAACGAATGTTATTAGATCGAATTTTTTATACCCTTTTTGTGTGGACATGTTAAAAAAAAAAAAAAAAAAAAAAGCTACTAGAGTACGGAGCTGTGGTGTAAGTTGACATACATACATATGGTGAAATTATTATGAATCTGATAGAGCCCAATTTGGGATATAAACACTAAATTGGGCAAAACCTTAGGCGCTTGAATCACCTCCACAACTTTTGAATCCCCTTCCACACGTTTTCTTCTTCTTAGTTGTTGACATTGTATCCGAGATTAAACGACAACGACAAGCACATTTTGACATACGGATTAGTAGAAATAACAACGACAAGCACATTCCAGAGATGACAACGAAAAGAACATTCTGATATACAGATTATTACAAATGACAATGACAATATCACATGCAGAAACCAAAAGAAAGGAAGTAGGAAACATTACGAGTTACTGGGCCCTCGCTGGGCCTCTACTTTCTCTTTCTGGCGTTTCATTCTAACCTCAACTTGATTTGCCAATTCAGAAAGTGCATTGAATGAGGAACCACCCATTGACAAAGCTTTCTCTGCACTGTGCTTTATCTCCTTCACCCTAGCTCTAATAGCATACCCTTCTTTGTCTTCCATGATCGTCCTCACCATCTTCTCTATCTCTTGTCTTCCCACCACCTTCTTCGATGGCAACACCTTCGGCCTGACAGCCACACCAAGCTCCTCCGTCAGCAACGTGGCGTTCATCCTCTGCTCCGCGTAGAGCGGCCATGCGATCATTGCCACTCCGTTGGTGATGCTCTCTAGGGAGGAGTTCCACCCACAGTGCGATACAAACCCCCCAACTGACGGGTGGCGAAGGACCTCCACTTGCGGGGCCCACATGGGCACCACAAGGCCCACGTTTTCAGTTCGTGTCAAGAATCCATCCGGCAAGTAGTTTAACAGGTCATCATCACCCGATGCGTTCCCTGCCGCGAAAAAAGCGGAGTCCGCAGCTCCTATGGTGGGTGGGCGTACCACCCAAATGAATCTCTGCTGGCTCATCTCCAACCCCCAAGCTATCTCGATCGTTTGCTCGTATGAAAGGGTCCCGCCGCTTCCAAATGACATGTAAATCACTGATTCCTTGGGTTGCTTGTCTAGCCAGTCAAACAAATCGCCCTTCAAATTGGACACCGTTCTTGTTAAAGGACCAATTGGGTAAACCGGGCTCTTAATGAACCGACCCAAGAGATCCTCATCTCTCAACGCGGCAACTGTCGTGGGCTGCAGATCTGCCCACGTATTCAACAAAACCCCGTCACTCACTGCGATCTCAGACCCCATTCTTACGTACTCAAAATATTGCTGGTTAGTTCGGTCTAGCATCGGGTCAACCACGTCCTCGGGCCGCACCGACTTGCAACCGGGGAGTCTCAGTGGATCTATTAGGTCAACATACTCTCCTTCTACCACTTTGTCGAGGAATGGCACATGTATGGTCAAAGCAAGGAACCATGCGTTCGAAGCGACGTAAACGTACTTGGGCATATCAAGTTCATCAGCTATGGGAAGAGATTCGGTTCCAAAAAGGTCAACGATAAGCACGGTTGGCCGGGGATTCCAGGCAGAGATTGCCGAACGGATGGTTGGCCTGGCTTCACGCATCATTACCGCGAGTTGTGTAACAACCGCAGCGTTCGCATCAACTAGGCCGGAGATGTCAACTTGTGGGAGTTGCACGATGTCGAAGAGCTTCGGGCTCATGGAGGATTGGATAACATGAGACTCCGCCGGCGACATGGGAGAAGTGACGGCGAAGATTGTGACAGTGAAGTTGTGGTGGGTCACAAGGCGTTTGCCAAGCTCAACCACGGGGATGAGGTGGCCCATCCCTGGGCTAGACAGCAGCGCTGCATGCGGCTTTGAGATATCCATGGGTGATATGATGTAATAAGCGGATACGAGAGAACAGAGTCAAAAGGACAAGAATTGCTTAGAGAAGTAAATACAGCTGAAATTCAAAGGACTACAGCTACAATACTGGCTTCAACGACGGGATACTCACATGGATTGTCTCATTGTCCTGTCGTTTGTTTAAGGCTAGCTAAGACAAAGCCCATCGGTTCGTGTTCCTTTTTGAGATATGTATAGAAATACTTGAATGCACTCTCTCCACCATCTCCCCCACCATCTTGTCTCTCTTTAATTTTATTTTATTTTTAAAAAAATCATGATGCTAAAGAGACAAGATGGTGGGGTCCGTGGGGATGGTTGGGAGAAGGCATTCAAGCATTTCTCATATATATATATATATATATATATATATATATGGGGAGCCTACTCAACTTGGCGGAAAGGACAAAATGACAAATGGTGATTTTGGTGGGTTTGTATGGATTATTTGCCAAGTATTCTAAGAAACACGGACCGACCCTGAGATATAAAAAATTATGTCAAAATCAACTATAATATTTTTATGTTTTACATCACATTAATTTTTTTTTATTATTTAAATAAAAAAAAATTATTACAAAATATATATATTTTTTTTCACATTTTCATACAAAATATTCTTTTTTTTTTTTTCTCATAAGTCCTTTGCAAAATACACCCATTTTGTCACAAATCTCTAGTACTACTGAATCAGAATGATGGACGATACTGAGACGATTATGTTTCATTTGTTTAATGTCTTCATGAAGAAAGCGTTTTTCTTTTCTTTTCTTTTTTTATTTATTTAAAAAGTGTTTTGATGTATAGAAAGATAAAAATGCTTTTGAGTGTGAGATAAATATTTTGTCTTGTTTGCTGCCATCTCAATCTAAGTGTTTCAGTTTAGTTGTTGCTGCCATCTCAATCTAATCTTTGTAAACTAATGTTTATTAGTAAAATTATAAGTCCATGATTTAGTAAGCATAAACTCCCGGCCGCCCAAAACTGTTGGCGTGAGGTGAGTTCTTTTGTTTTGAGAAAACCCCTCTCGATCTTTTTTATTAACCGAAAACCTCTAAACTACAAATTTAATTTCTCTAAAACAGGTGAAAACCTCTTTACAAACATATGCCTAATTGATTGATAACTTTATATGAAAAAACGCTTTACTTTATTTTGAAGTTAAAACGAGAGACTTTTCTACTTGATAGAAATATTGAAACTAAAACTCGTCCCTAGCTTTTTCTACCATCAAGCCACGTATGTGTATATAATTATATCATTCAAATCATTTATTAACAGATAATAATGAACAACATGTTTAAAACAAAACATGCTTTGCAAACTTGAACACATATATCATATATGTATACATATTGGTGCATTAAGACAAAACAATCACGACTTCCTCCAAGTGGACAAGGGTAGAAGGAAGATGGATATTGGTATGATTGTTAGAGATGGTAAGGGAGAGATGTTGGAAACTTTAGTAGCGCCAAAAGATTACATTGTCGAGCCCGATATTGCAGAGGCAGCAGCCGCTTTAAAGGCCATTATAAATTGAATCGGGAATTGCGCTTTCAAATGGTGGTTCTGGAGGGTGACACCCTCCAAGAGGTGCACGCTCTTAATAAAGATGGAAGAAACTTGAGCCGTTACGGTCATCTTATTGAGGAGGTGCGAGAATTGCTTAATTGTCTGCAAAACTGAAAGGTTAACCACGTCAGACATTTCAATGGTGCAACTCATAACTTAACGAAGGAAGCATTATTCCGTAGTGTGGAACAAGCAGGGCCGGCCCAACTGCTAGGCGAGTTAGGCCGGCGACCAGAGCTCCGATTTCATAAGCCCCAAATTTTTTTTTTCTAATGCCAAAAAAAATAAAATTGCATAAAAATTTAAGACCCTCAACATGCTTAAAAAAAATATTATATATTACTCGTTTATAATATCCAGGCCCTCAACATGCTTTCTTGAGGCCTTCAACATGCTTTAAAAAAATAATATATATATTTTTTATAATATGGAGGTCCTAACATGCTTTCTGCAGAACGGCCACAAGTCCCTCAACATGCTTTAAAAAAATAATTTTTTTTTTTTTTTATAATATTGAGGCCCTCAGCATGCTTTCATTGCACAACGACCACAACTCACAAGGCCCACAACATGCTTCCATGGCTGTACAGTAAAAATAGAACAATAAAACCACAACTCAGTTTTATTGTTCTATTTTTTTATATATATAAATCGTGTTTATTTAATTTATTTAATATTTTTAATCAAATATTTCTACCAAAAAATATGCATCTGGATATCAAAAACTTAAAAAAAAAAAAAACAAAAAATGTAGAAAAGCTAATTGAATCTCAAATAGGAGCTCTAAATAAATTTATTATTAGCAATAAACAAAATATAGAAGATAATTTAGGTGAAAAACTTGTAAATGAACAAGAAATTCATCAAAAAGAATTAGAAAGATAATGAAAATACTATTGATATATCTAAGTGTATTGGTACAAAATTTGAATAGTATCTAACTCTATTCCTTTCCACATTTGAATAGGAAAAAAAAAAAAAAAAACTCTATTGTTACAAATATTTATGACCCAAGCCAATAGAAAAATATTGATGCGAAATTAAGGGATTTATTAGTAGAAAAAGAGTCCAACAAGATAGTAATATAGATTTTTCCTAAAAACGAGAACTCTAAGCATTTTTTTAGTACATATTATATACAAAAATTATCAAATGGGGAGAAGCATAATAGAAAATGACTAGTTTATTCAAAACATTTAAATAGAGTATTTTGGGGAGAATAATGATTTTTAAATAAAAATATAATAACAATAATATTAAAATAAATATTATTTAATTAATATTTAAATATTTTAAAAAATAAAGTTCCATTTAAAAGTTCTGCCTAAGGCCCTATAAACCATTGGGCCAGCCCTAGGAACAAATCGTTATTGACGAAGTTCCTAATTGCATTTTAGACATTATCTATATATGTAGAGTGCTGTACTTAATTAAGTTGTTTTGATTTATATATTATTCGATTCCTTGAATGATGTTCATAGGCAGAGGCAATTACCAAAAAAAAAAAAATGATATAAAAAAGAAAATAGTGAAGCGAAAAACCACTGTTTTTCTCTATCACTTTTGCACACTCTTTCTCAAAATATATATTTTTTCTTTCACATGCACAAAAGCTATCTCTTTTTCTTCGTATGGTGTGTTAAAAAAAATAAAATAACTTAACTTTACCCCTGAAATTGGGCGCGTTTTGCAAACACTCCTCTAATATTTAAAACTTCTCACTTTAATAATACCCCTATGTTAGAATTTTATATTACATTCTAACAAAGTTGTGTGAAATTTCTAAAATGTCATATTTTTTATGAATATATATATATATATATATGTTGACCCATGACGAGTTACCAAGGTGACCCATCACCGTGGGTCACTTGGTAATTGACCCCCAATGGAGGGTCGCTTGGTGACCCACCGGTGGGTCAGGGTCAAGTGACTCTCTGTTGGTCTTTCTACCCCTTCTACCCTTTGATTTCATTTCAATCTCTAATGGATGGAGAGCAATTGGAAAAAATTAAAAGATCGATACACCAAAATGAGAAGTTTTAAACATTAAAATGGTGTTTGCAAAATGCGCGTCATTTCAGGAGGTAAAGTGAAGTTACTACTAAAAAAAAAGTTGTATTTTTTTTCTCAATATTCGAAACTAAAGAATGCGGGTCCCTTTTTTCATAACATAAGTCCCCCAGCCCTGCCAAAGATCAAATACAAATGGGTCAATCGAAGAGCAAGAAAATCAAAGCAAATAGAGTAATAATATTAACTGCAGCTCACACGAGACAAGAAAACACTTGGTGATATCAACTCACGTTTACCACTTTGAATTATGGAAGCTGAGTGCTCAAGAGTCATGATTGGCACCCCAAGTGTACAAACACATAAAGACATATTTTTATGTTTCCTATCATTGTTTATATATGAAGGGGTCAGTACTCTTAGCCAAAGAAGCATCTCAGATCACCTCCACTTAAATATTTCTTATCCTCGATCTGATGGAATATTTGTTGAAATCGTGTTTGTAGTTTCCTCTCCCTTTGTCCCTCTTGCGTAAGGAAAAAAAAAAGGGGGGGTTTGAAATATTTTTCCTTTAATTGAAGGGATTGTCTTTTATGAGATTGGATTCCTATGGGATAGTTTAATCGGCTGAATACAACCCTTCCTAAAATGAAGGTTATTAGATCGACTTTTCCACCGCCTTTTCTTGATAGACTATACTGACATGTAAATAGGTTTGTAACATTGACACGAGGACTCAAAAAAAAATACAAAAAACAAAAAACAAAACAAAGAATTGACTAAAAAAAGGATAAACCCACATGATGAGAAGCTAAGCCCTTTAAAATCAATGAAATTTTTCTTAAGGACAAATCTCCAATGATGACCCATATGAAAAAGTCCCGGAGAAGAAGGAAAAAATGATCCATATATAAGGATATTCTGGCCGAACGACGACCATCCCTCCAATGAATGGAAATAAATTTCGGACAACGGTCCAAGGTGTTTTTGAAAGCATTAAACCAAATTAAAGGAAATATATATATTGTACATGGGCAAGGCTTAGGTGCGGTAGTTCAAAACTACCGCACCATGCTGTAGTCCAAAACGGCGTTTGGTGCAGTTTTGGGCAATAAACAAATAATTCTTTTAAAGAAAAAGAAAAAGAAAAAGATTTAAAAACTAAAAGTATTAAAAAAATAGAAGAGAAAAAAAAAATATATAATGAAAGGGGTGGAGCCACCCCTTGGCCAAAATGAAAAATATTTTTAATTATTAGTTTTTTATATTTTTTAATTCTTAAATAATTGTTTGTTAAGAAAAATGAAAAATATTTTTAACCTATTTTTTCCCAGCCCAAAACTGCACCGTTTGGTTCAGTTTTGAATTTTTCCCTTCTCAAAACTGCACCAAACGGTGCAGTTTTGGACTACTGCATGGTGCGGTAGTTTTGCACTACCGCACCTAAGCCTTTCCCTGGGCAAGGCTTAGGTGTG